>NC_045549.1:53991597-54214664 GCF_009769535.1 Thamnophis elegans
ACAACCCCTGGTATGCCCAAATATGGGAGGAAGTTCACTGCTTCCATTCTCTGTCCATCGGCTCGTCATAAGAGACCATCCAGACAGAAACACAATATTTTTACTGTTGCCTTTGTTACATTTGTGTTGTATTTGGGCTGATTTGTGCCTTTATTTATTTATCAGCACAAATACAACACACACACACACACACACACACACACACACACACACACACACACACACACACATATATATATATACATATATACATATATACATATATACATATATATAAATGTAATACAGGTAGTCCTTGATTTACAACAGTTAATTTAGTTACCATTGAAAGTTACAACAGCACTGAAAAAAGTGACTTATGACCATTTTTTACACTTAGGACTGTTGCAGCATTCCTATGGTCATGTAATCAAAGTTAGTCGCTTGGCAACTGGTTCATATTTATGATGGCTGCAGTGTCCAGAAGCCATGTGATCACCTTTTGCAACCTTCTGACAAGCAACGTGAACAGGGAAACCAGATTCACTTAGCTGCTTCAGTAACTTAACAACTGCAGTGATTCACTTAACCACTGTTGCAAGAAAGTAATATAATGGGACAAAACTCACTTAACAAATATCTCACTTATCAACATAAATTTTGGGCTTAATTGTGGTTGTAAGTCGAGGACTACCTGAATCAAAAAATAAAACTATAGTATTTAATGTAATCATTAAAACCTTTTTCCCCAGAGCTGTTAAACTAGAATTTGCTTGTCTATGACTAGATAGGCACTTTTTTTGCTGCACTTTATATGAAAGATAATTTAATGCAGTAATTCTGGCAATACAATTTCTGATAAAGTACTGTAATCTTTTTGATTGGAGTTTTCACTGAACTGTCTAGTAGAACATATATTCCATTATTCTCAGAGACTGTTGCCTGAAAATACTCAAGAGAGCCTAGCAGAAATAAAAGGTATGGAAGAAATTTTTTAAAAGTCAATATATTCTTAGTCACAGAAGTTCACTGGATTACTTAGAGTCAGTCATTTTTAGTACAACTTGTCTTCAGGGCTGTTGAAAGGAAAAGTAGGAACTCTTAAAAAGTCTGACTATACATCTAACAAATGGTAGAAAAATAAAGATTGCAATAGTTTTGTCCCGGCAGTTGCAACTATTATTACTGGAAGAACACTTTCTATCATGTTGTTTTTTATTCCATTTTGCTGTTGGTAACAGAATCAATACATAATTCTTTACAAGAATGTTATTTGTTTAACAGAACTTTCTCTAGAGTTGCAGTAGAATCTTTATACAGCATAATAACCATGAACAAATCAATACCAATATCTTCTGTATATGGTATGCTTTCATAAACTAAAAGATAATTGGGATGCAGTGACGTGGGGTGAGGTTTATGCCTGGTGAGGCACTGACACAGGGATTTCAAATTTTTTTAGACTTGTGGACTTCAACTCCCAGAATTCCACAGCCAGGCATGCTCAGTTCCGATTTAAAGCGACAGCATTTGTTTTTCTCCTTTACGGAAAAGTTTTCCTTCATTCTTTTTCTTCTCCCTCCTCCTCTTTCCTCCCTCTCTCCCTCCCTCCCCTCTCTCAAACAAACAGAAACACAGAAGTTGGTTTGGATATATTTTCCAATGGCTTGAAAGCAGTTCCTCTGCCATACCCCCCCCCCCCATTCCCCTGCTGCCTTCCGATCCGAGCCTTTGATTGCAGGTGGAGCCACGTTGCCTTTTCAAACTTGTAATCAGTGAAGCTGGGCTTATATACTTTTATCCAGCTGTGTGTGTGTGTGTGTGTGTGTGTGTTTGAAAAGGCAATGTGGTTCTGCATGCAATCAAACTATCCTTGGGGAGGAATCTACACTTGTGGATGAAGTTTGAATTCCTCCCCCTCCCTCCGACCCACACACGTACTTTTTCCAGCTGTTTCAGATAGGATTTCAACTCTGCTCTTGCTTGCCATCATGAAAAGAAAAAAAAAGGAAAAGGAAAAAAGCAAGAGCTGAGGTCAGGTTGTGCTAGTTGCTGCCAGAGTCGTCGTGGATGACTCTGCTTAGTGCTTAACTGTTTAAAAAAGCCTCTAAAAAGTGCTCTCTGCAGGAGGAGGTGGGAGAATGAAGTGCCTCATCTATATCAAGAATTTTTCGGCTTTTAACTCTTGCTTAACTCTGCTTGAGTGATCATAAAACGCCAGACTAGATGAGGCACTTCGTTCTCCCGCCTCCTCCTGTAGAGGGCACTTTTAAAGAGGCTTTTTTAAACAGTTAAGCACTAAGCAGAGTCATCCACGATGACTCTGGCAGCAACTAGCTCAGCCTGACCTCAGCTCTTGCCTTTTTCCTTTTACATTTTTCTTTTCTTTTCATGATGACAGTGGTGAGGCTCTGCCTCTCCTGCCTCCCCTGACTGCACATCCCTGTTGGGATGTCCCTGAGCAGAATACAGGAAGGAAAAATCCTACCAGTACAAATTCTTATTTGAAGAGGAAAAGAAACATGTTAAAAGTGATATCAGACTACTTTTTTTTTCAAAGTAACCAAGATTA
Source organism: Thamnophis elegans (assembly GCF_009769535.1). Taxonomy (NCBI): domain Eukaryota; kingdom Metazoa; phylum Chordata; class Lepidosauria; order Squamata; family Natricidae; genus Thamnophis; species Thamnophis elegans. Next base: position 53,994,149 of record NC_045549.1, read on the forward strand.
TTAAGGTGAAGAAGGAAACATCCTCAGTCTAATTTGGCTACTACTATTTGAACAGAACCATCATTATATATAGCAATGTCTTTTAAGGGCTTAGCAACGTTGAGTCTTTTCCCCTGCTTTAGTCACATTCACACTGTAGCTATAAATAACATAGACCAATGTATACATTACAGTGAGGGTATACTTACTCTGGTTACTTTCAGAATCAGCACAGATATTATAAAAAATGTCAACAATTGCCTAGTTCTGAAAAGTGGCAAGCATGATTCCTCAAACATATCTCCCAAGTATTTTCTAGTTGTCAATTTAATATATGAAGAACTAGATTTATTTCGTAGATCGTTTTTGTTTTAAAGATCTATTGGTATTGTACCACATAAAATAGAACAGAAGAGATTCGATAGCAATCAAATGTTTTGAAAAACATATAAATATATAACGCAAATTTGTATGAAAACACAACTGAGACATATTTAAAGTCATGATTTGATTATTTTTGATGAAGCAAAATTAAGGTTTTCAGAATATAAACCTGTTCTCATTGCTAATGAAATGTATCATAAATCTTGTATGTAATCCATGTTTTCTCATGATTTCCTCAGATCTGCGTCTATAGAGATATATTCGTGAAACCAAACAGTTATATATTGAATGAGTCTAGTTCTCCATATTCAATATTTTTGGACCATGAACACCACAGTGTTTCTGGCAATGAAGTCAGCCAATAAGGCCATGCTTCAGATTTGAAACTAAAAAGATACTTCGGAGCTTGCACAAGTATGCATATAGTACCTGTCTACAACTCCCTAAACATCAGTTCCTGGAATTGTGTAGCAAATACAGAGGTAGCCATACAATCTTGGAAAAAGAGGCATTTGTTTTAACTGGTACCACATGAGTAATTGCATTTTTGAAGGACCTGTCTGCCTTTGAAGCATTGCATAAGCCAAAATCATACTTATATGATTTCAGACTACAATTTATGTGTTTGTAGAATTCATATAATCTTAATAATATTGTCCCTTTTCAGAAAAGAGGGGTGGAAGGAACAAAGTACATGAAGTAATCTACATTCATACATGGGAAATACCTACAGCAAAGATTAATGTTAATTACAAGTAGAGTCACTTCTGGGTGAGATGAGTATCATATAAATTTAATAAATAAAACATGGGTTTTTCAAGAACAAATCTTAATACCTTATTCTTTTTCTATTGGGCAGCATTAACAGGCATACACAAAGATCAGCAAAACATTTCGCAAAGTATCTCGTCACATGTTGATTATTAAATTTAGTGTGAGGTGGATGGCATGCTGCTTAAGAGGTTACACTGTTGACTTGGAAAAATGGTATTCAAAGAATTCTCACTAATACTTCCTCAACAAATTGAAAAGCACTATTGGGTGTCAAAAGACTATTCCTGGTTCCTATAAGCTTCAATACTTTTATTAGTGATTTGGATGAAACAGTGGAAGGAATGCTCATCAAACGACAAATGACTCCAAATTATTTGGGATAGCTAATGGCTTCTAATACAGAGATGATATTAAAATGATTTTGATAGGCTATAAAAATAGAAATGGCAGGTTATAATTATCAGAATTATTTGAAAGTAACAAAACTTAATCATGAAAAGTGTAGACTTTTTCCTTAAGAGATAGAAACCCAATGCAAGGGTATAAGACAATAACAAAACAAAAAAACCATGTTTTCATATATAACATATTCCAAACTGAATATAAGCCAGTAGTATGATACTGCTGCAAAAGCTGTATAAGTGCCACACTTCAGAAAGTACTTGTTCCACTTTATTTTTGCTTTGATCAATTTCCCTCTTAAAGTACAATGGCCCTTTCTGCCTATCATGCTTTAATACATCCCGAGGAAATGCAACAGGATCAGAAACAGCAATGAATATGATAAGGGAATATGAAACCCTATGAACTGACACTAAAAGATACAGATGTGTTTAATCTTCATCTTTAATCATGAATGGGATTGTGATAAGAATCAAATTGCACAGATCAGTAGTTTTCTTATGCTAGGCAGCACACAGCATAATGAATACAGGTAGTCTTCGACTTATGCCTGCAATTGAGTCTACAATTTCTGTTGCTAAGTGAGACATTTGTTAAGTGAGTTTTGTCCCATTTTGATCTTTCTTGCCACAGTTAAGTGAATCACTGCAGTTGATAAGTTAGTAACCTACTTCTTAAGTGAAATTGGCTTCCCCATTGGCCTTGCTTGTCAGAAGATCACAAAAGGGGAATCACATAACCTTGGGACACAGCAACAGACATAAATATGAACCAGTTGGAAGCATCTGAATTTTGATCACATCATCATGAGGCTACTGCAAAGGTCACAACTGAAAAAATGGTAATAAATCACATTTTTCAGTGCTGTTGTAACTTTGAACAATCACTAAATGAACTGTTGTAAGGATGATCTGTATGAGGTTCAAGACATTGTGATTTTTGATTTGGATTGAATACAAATTTCCTACCAGAATGGACAGTAGAACCAATTCAAATGGAGCTGGATGTCTCATTATTGCATATGGAGGCTATATAGCTGAAAGGTTTTAATCTGGCTCGTGCAGCAAATATTGACTGGATTTAAACATCTGCATTGCTCTTCTGAGTCTATGACTATTCATGCTGTATCAGATTAACAATAGCAAGCTATGTGGAAACCAGTAAAATTTAATACCTACTTTCTATAAATAAGTCTTCTGTAAACTGTAGAGTGGAATTGTTTTCAAGCATTAATTATCTTACTGAATACTTTACTAATTGGTTAGTTTTTATTTTACCTATGTTTCAAATATGAAATAAAGGGAGCCAAAATACAGAGAAAAATATTCTTTAAAAATAATGCTACACGTAAAGTCAATTTCTTTAATTTATTTCCAAGTAGCTCAATTTATGAAATTAAAGCTGAGGGATTCTTAAACATTTTTATACTTTTCTATATAAATTATAACATTGTTTTCAATTTCCAGTAAAAAAATCTACTAAAGGCAATTTATAAACTTCATTGTGAAAAATGTAATAGTCTATGGTTTGTTTCAATGACCAAAACACTTTATGCAAGCAGTTGAAATCAGTGCAGATTAAGTTATATTATTATTGTAATAGGAATTTATATATTTACAGACATGTGAAAAAGAAAATAAACCCTCTTTGAATTCTATGGTTTTACCTTTATAGTAAAAATCATCTAGTCCTCAGCTGGTATTAAAAAAAGATAAACACAACATAGCAATAGCAGTTAGACTTATATACCGCTTCATAGGGCTTTCAGTCCTCTCTAAGCGGTTTACAGAGTCAGCATATTGCCCCCAACAACAATCCGGGTCCTCATTTTACCCACCTCGGAAGGATGGAAGGCTGAGTCAACCCTGAGCCGGTGAGATTTGAACAGCCGAACTGCAGTCAGCTGAAGTAGCCTGCAGTGCTGCATTTAACCACTGCGCCACCTCGGCTCTTATAGAGGTCATGCACCAGGACAATGATCCCAAATATACCAGCAAATCTACAACAGAATAGTTGAAAAAAAAAGAATCAAGGTGTTGCAATGGCCCAGTCAAGGTCCAGATCTCCACCTGATTGGAATGCTATGGCAGTACCTCAAAAGAACTGTGTATAAACAAATGTCCACAAACCTCAATGAACTGAAGCAAAGGTGTAAAAAAGAGTGAGCAAATTCCTTCACAACGATGTGATAAAGTCAGACAGAACACAATTATTTCAAGTAAACGTTGCTCTACAAGCTATTGGATTATAAAATATACTTTGTTTTTCACACAAGCTTCTCCACTTTTGCTTTCTTTTTGTGAAATAATATGTCGTGTTGTTTATCTGAGGTTGTATTTGTCTATTTTTAAGAACTGCTAAGGATGATTACTATATCCTGATACGTAAACTATAGATCTCAAAGACAGTATACTTTCTTTTTATATAACTCTAAAACATTGTTAGGGTACAATATTAAGGACAAAAATGTATTTTTTAAATAAAGCATAATTGATTAAAATCTCCATATACATGTATTTCAGTAATATGTAATATTGGGGTTGTTTTATAAGGGATGCAGTTATTAACTGCACAGATCTTATATAGGTAGTCCTTGACTTACAACAGTTCATTTCGTGACCATTTATAGTTATAACGACACTGAAAAATTACATGACTGTTTTTCAGTTGTGACCTTTGCAGCATCCCCATGATCAGGTGATCAAAATTAAGACTCTTGACAACGGGTTTACATTTATGACCCTTGCTGTTTGCCAAGATTATGTGATCATTTTTTGTAATCGTCTGAAGCAGGGTCAATGGGAAAGCCAGATTCACTTAACAACCGAGTTACTAACTTATCAACTGCAGTGATTCAGTTAATAACGGTGGCAAGAAAAGTTATAAAATGGGGCAAAACTCACAAATAGCAGAAATTTTGGGCTCAATTGTGGTTGTAAGTTGCGGACTACCTGTAAATGCAACAGATCTTAGGCAGACTAATTTTGCCTTCTTACATTACTCAGGTCTCACTAGTTCTGATTAGAATACAAGATTCTTATCATACATTAAGAAAAACTTTAAACTGTACAACTACTATGGAAGAAAAATGAAAAATCATACCTAATAAGTTCCTTATACTTCTATATTTGAAGCATAACTAAAATATTCCTATTTCCACATGAAAAATATACTGTTTTCTATTTTACCAATTTGCAGCTCCCTTTTCAAGTTCAAGAAATTCTGTGAATCACTAAATGTGGCAGCATTTCAGCAGAACCAAGACTCAAAATGCTTTTGATTTTTAATCAAGTAAAACCTGGCGGGATCCCAGAATGAGGGATCAAGCAGGGTCAGACTATGTGTTTTCCTGATGCCACTTTTCTTTGGTGTGTGCTACATAATTTCCTGACTGTTGTAGTTTCAGCAGAAATCATGGCAGCATATTCTATTGGCAAGCCTTCCCCTGATTTCCTTAGTACTTTTCTTTCATTTCTTTCCCCCATTCTATTTCTAGTTTTATTACATCCTTTTTATAGTAGGAAATAATCACTGTAGGGATTTTATTAATTATTGCATATATGGAGATAAATTTGTAGCAAATTCAGTTTAATTATATACTTTCTTAATTGTTATAAATAAATGGATAAGGGATATGATATAAAACTATGTTTACACTGAACATGTTTCTAAGCATAAACACCTCAACTTTGAGAATAGAATGGACATGCCAAATATCCACAATAACTGTTGCTAAATTATGTCTGCCAATGAAGTTATTAAGAGTTATATTTACTTTTAGTTCAAGATCTATTTATTTTCATAGTTAAGTATGCAGTCTAACAATCTAAATGAAATAAAAAAATTGATGGAAAATCTTCATTCCATCTCATTCCTATTCAAGAATATTTATGTTTGAGTTATCTACAAAATGGCTAGATTGGGAAATGCAATTCTTAAGTTTTTAATACTTCCCTTTTGTAGTACAGCAAGTCTCAAAATCACATTGATTCTTACCTTAATATCTTACTGCTTTTTAAAACAGGTGTACTTGAAAATTGAATTCTTTTACCAACACACATAATAATGCACACGCCAGCACAAACAGCAACTATTTTCAAGTGCAAATTGATGCAAGAGTTGCCTTCATACAATAAATTGCTTTTCAAAATAAGATTTTGAGCCTGATTTTTAGCGTGCTCCTAATAGAAAGCCTACCCCCAAAATAAGCCCTAGTTAAGATCATCATCAGCTGGGGAGGAAGTTGCCAGTACCGGAGGTAGTAAAGGTGTGAGGGTTGACGGTGTTCAGCAGCAGCCACAGCCTGTATAGCACAGGGGTGTTGATCACCTGTCCAAGCAGCAGGCAGAGGCGAGGCGAAGTACACAATCCAGACGTGCCATGGGAAAGCTGAGAGATGATGGGCTGGAGTGGCCGGCCGGCCGTGGGAGGATTATCTTTTCATGGCAGCACTGCAGCAGATGAGGCAGAGACATGGGGGGAAGTGACACACAATCTGGATGCGCCGCATGGGCCGCAGGCAAGCTGAGAGGCCAAAGACAAGTCTCCTGTGGCTGCTTGCCCATCAGCTTGCTGGCAGCCCGCGTCTGGATTGGGTGTCTTTCTTGCACCTCTACCTGCATAGCACGGGCTGCGCAGCTCCAGAATGCGCCTTTTGTGAGTGCACTAGAGGGATGGAGTGCCCAGCCAGGCTGATCACCCTGACATCGTGTTTTCCCCAAAATAAGCCCTAATGCTTATTTTGGAGCCCCACAAAACATAAGACTGGATCTTATTTTCTGGAAAACACTGGTACTTTATTATTCTTGTCTTAGAAATAAATACATTATTCCATGTATGGATTGATTATGCTTCTGCATGGATCAAAGCTTGTGTGCTTTGTTGGTTCAGAGCTGGATATTTTACCAAAGGCATTCCAGGACAGGAATAACAAGGAAACTTCCAGTGGTGGTAGAAAGACATGAGAAGTGAATGCAGGATGGTAAGGATAAAAATATAGGGTGCATGTGCTGTAAGTTCAAGCTATGCAGAAACAAGGTGCTTGGAAGATAGGCAGCCTAGTGTTCTGACCTAGGCTTCCTGATACAGTAAAAAGCACATGCTTAGTCCCAAGAACCCTCTTTTTATTTCAAAGGCCATGAATTATGTTCATTAACAGCCCATAATGAGTCCCAAATAGTTGTAAAGAGTCCTACAGTAGGCTGCCAAAGTCTTCGGGATAAGGCTGATAAGCACCCACCTTTATCTTCCTTGAAATGCTGCCAAAGACTTAATTAGCAATTACTTTGGCAAGGCCACACAGAGCAAAGAGTCAAAACAGAGCTTCAGAAGATAAACTGACCAGCATGAATAAAATTGCTTCCGGCAAAGGCTCATGTGCCTTTGCTCCTCCTTTATGTCCTATGGCAGGGGCCAATCTCCAAGCCTTACTCCTGAGTCGTTCCTTCTGTCTTAACTGTTCTTGTCTTTTGGCAGTTCCCAGTTCATGCACACACTGGGAAAAGGGAGAACCTGTTCTTCTGCCTCACTGATGTCTGACTCTTGAAGCTCCAGAGGCAGTACAAAACTCCCAGATGGCGCTGCCCCCCCCCCCCTGCCTCTGATGCAGAACCCTCATCCAAACCTTCCCCAGACTCCAGGACTGGCCCATGTTCCTCCCCAACCTCCATGCTTCCGACTCTACTACCAGCTCTGCAGGCTGCCAGTGGACCACAACACATAGGTATCCAATGCAGAGGACAGGATGCTGCACATCCCTCATGCAAAAGAGAAGCAGAAGGCTCTCAGAAATGCCCTATTTGCCTAGAATTGTTCCAAATTTGCCTCAGTTGAAACCTGAATTATTTGAGTTTTACATTAGGTGGACCTGGGTTGACCACTGGAATAGCCACCACCTCACCTGGATTAACTCAGCTAAATTGATAAGGCATAATGTTTTATTTCTATCTGTAGGGCAAAACCCATTTCCACTTTATATATCTCTGACATTATGTAGTTTTCTTGGTAAAAATACAGAGTGGTTGATCATTGCCTTCTCCTGTGTAGTATGAATTGATGCTGTTAATATCATAATCCCTTCTAGCACCTAGCACCTACCTATATTGCTTATATATATACTTTCTCAAAATGTTTTGATTATGAACATGATCAATTATTGGTGCAAACATATTTATGAACATGATCAATATTGGTGCAAACATATTATAAACCCACAAGTTAAAATTTATTTCTTCACCTAAAAAACAAGCAGCCCAGAAGATATACAGAAAAATTCCCAGATTATTTCTTGTAAAACTTTTTTAGATTTATACAATCTTTACAGAAACATACAGTGTATCAAAATCTGCATAAATCAAATTTATAAAATGAGTAAAAATGCATAGTGATCAACTTACAGAGCAAGGATATGGGATCTACTTCTTAAAAAGCAGGTTACTGTATGAAAAGTCATTAGGAGTAACGGCTTATGTTATAAGATTTACGTTTAAAAATACAGATCCATTCTCACATACAGTATCATTTTAAATGGATTGCACACAATACCCATTTAGCACATACACACTTGCACAATGTGCAATCTCTTTCACTTATGCATAGTAATATGATTAATATATATTCAAAAATGAAATAATTTCATTCAAGGAAATATTAAATGTGCCCAGAAATTTTATCACCCTTTTCCCATCTTCTTCCACTTTTATTTCTAAATTATTAACACTTTTTAATACCCAAAAGACAGATAGTTGAAAAATAAAATCACTCTAAAACTAAATTACATGTATCTTGTCTTAGGGTCAGCATTTATCCTTTTAAATAAAGAATCTCCATCACTCTCTTTGAGGAATAGATAAAATCAGTGCCAAAGATTTGCACTACTGAAATTATTTTTGTAATTCAATAAACTCCCTATTTACGACTCCATAATCCTTTAATTTGGGTTAAGGTTGGGGCAACTGGAGGGAGCTGAACATCAGTAGATATTTTTTTGCACTCTAGGAAATATCTGCCGCCACCTAGGATTGAACTCTCAATCTTCTGAGTGGGAGACAAGCGTCTTCACCATTAAGCTACCATGCCACTCATGTGTAATTCAAAATAAAACAATTTTAAAATGATCTAATTTTAAAATGAATCTGAATTAATTGATTCTATGCATTAAGTATTTCAGTAGAATATAGGTGTGCAGCACTTCACACCTGACCCACAGTGTAATCATTGAAATCACTCTTTAAAACTGAATATTTAATTTGGACATTTTTTTAATTCTCACCAAAAATGTATTTTATTAACCAAAGTTTTTTTAAGTATTCTTTTTTAAATTAGTTAGGACTAAGCAATGCTTCCAAAATAGTTTGGAAAAGGTGATTCAGGAAGTACCAGGAGTGTGATTAGAGAACCTACATGCAACTCTAAAGCAGTTTTAGATTGTACAGCTTCCCTCTACAGCTCTCGTGTTCTCAGGAAAAGAAATACATTAAAAAAATGAAGACAGATATTATGTTTACGTCACTGAATTCTCCCAAGTACGTTTCTGAAACTGAAACAGAGTCATAGCGCAATACTAATTGTGCTGTATATATTTAATTTTCTACGTTTGATTTTGTCTTCATGCTATGGGCAAATCTAATTGTTCAAAACATCTCTTAATTAAACTATTTATTTGGAAGAATGAAGTTCTCAAGTTGTGTACCAGAAACAAAAACCCACTCTCCAATTCTACTATACATGGATAGATTTCTTACCAAATACTGCCTGTAAAATAATTCAGAAATTGTTAAGAAATTGGATTCAAGTTTATGAACTGGATAAATTTTGCTACTCAATATTAGGCAGATGTAGAATTTTTTTCATTTCTGACATATTTTGTTATGTAAGGGATAATATAGCAGGGAGTGCTTGTATCTGCAACAAATTCCATTTGAGGCATCAAATTAGAGAAGACTTAATCTGTTCCAATGGTTCATAGATTTAAGTGCTACCCTTTACACCAATTTAATCATTCAAAATGTTCAAGATGTTTTAACATTGCTATTTTGGACACCCATATCATATTATTGGTATGCTTTATGCACAAATTATTTAATGTACTAATTAGGAATAAAGAGTATACTAGTAAAATTAGAACATTATTTAAACATAATGTGGGCATTGCAAATTTTTCCTGTTCCTAATATGAAAAGAGAGACTTCAATATATTTATCCTGTAATGAATTTCTCTGGTCAGTTAAGGAGGAAAAATTAAGGAAACACTAAATATACTGAAGATTCTTTTTTCAAAAAAGCAGCATGACTGTGAAAGAAGGCCACCTTGGCTATAAACCTGTGGCAGTGCTTAGTAAAATGTAAAAACAAACAATATATAACAAGTCAATAATCCCATATTATATGCCAAGTTTTTTTTCAAGTGTGAATGTTGGAATTAAAAAAACAAACTGCCTGCAAACCCCTGAGTGTAATCCCAAAGAAGACAACAAATACTTGGATCCAATTCTTTTGTTTGTGCCCAAGTGAAAGGCACTTAATCACACCTGGGAAGTTGCCGATTTTCAGCCCTTTACCATTCAGAACGTTTATAGAAGGTCCTTAAGGAGGGCTCTAGGATAAGGTTGTCACCATAAGAGGAAAAGGAAATGACCTCTTACCCATGTAGAAACAACCTCCTACTACTTTGGATCCAAGCTTGTGCTTCTAACTTTGTTCCAGTAAAACAAGTCAAAGCACTTTAAATGATAAGCCAGAGCATCTAAAAACAACATCCTAAAAGAAAGCAAAGAGATGTAAACATCTATTGACGTTTAAGGTAAGAGCAGTTTTTGTAAACATTAACTGCAGATGATAAATCTATCACAGTTCATCTAAGTCCTTCATCCAGATCAGGACATTCCAGGCTCCCAGCTATACAAGTTAACAGTTGCAGCAGTTTTCAGGTTATTTTCAGTTCTATACAAATTACATTTGTCAGTAGGTAGATGCAGCTATTTTGTTTACACACTTAGGATATTGTTCATTTCCCATTTTTGTGTTTCTTTATTTGAGTCACAATCTGAAATAAATACTTGATGTAAAACTTCTGAACGGTCCAAGCATTTCCCTGATGAGATGTGAGCAAATCTACGAAGATTCTGAAAAGCAAAAGCAATATGCTGTTAGTTTTTAATTAAAAACAACAAATCAAATTTAGTTTTTCTTTAACTTCTCAACAGCAAAGTAGGAATATAGGTTAGGAACTATTTGTGGGAGCAACCTGCCTAAGCCTGACAATTCTATGAATCTTGAGTTTTTGACAAGCTGCTATTTAGATTCACAAGAAAAAAATTACACATAGGAATTCAAATACATTGTACTAGTAATATATACACAAAAGAAAAACCAGACCCAATAAAAATATTCCTTTTTGAGTAAGAAAATAAAATTCTGTGACTAAAGCTTTGGGACTTAGGTATGTGAGCACCTAAGTAAGAGTTGTCTGTTGTAAGGTTCAGTTAGGAACAGTGTGACCCTCCTGGTCCTGAAGTGACTTGATACCATCTTATCACAATCCCCTTCTGGACCAGCTCTGAAGGGTGGAAACATAAAGCTCAATTTTATAAAGGTATTTTACCTTCCTGAAGGACCTGTCTCAATTGACTATAGTGGAGGCTGAGGCATCAAATATGCAGGAGCTCCAGTATGAGTCCTGCAAGGGGTCAGCCTTTCTGTCCCACTATTCAGTTTTTAAATGTACATTTTGGAAATGGTCAGATGCCAGCATCCTATGAATGTTACATTATAACTTTTACTGCTTAACTGCCAATTGCATTATTCAATTATTATACTTTTGCATTGTATTGTATAATGGAAGCTCGGTAAGCCATGTAGAGGGCAGTAAGGTTTCGGGTAGCAAACAAATTTTAAAAATAAGTAAGGAGGAAAGTAAGGAGCCGAGGTGGCGCAGTGGTTAAATGCAGCACTGCAGGCTACTTCAGCTGACTGCAGTTCTGCAGTTCGGCTGTTCAAATCTCACCGGCTCAAGGTTGACTCAGCCTTCCATCCTTCCGAGATGGGTAAAATGAGGACCCGGATTGTTGTTGGGGGCAATATGCTGACTCTGTAAACTGCTTAGAGAGGGCTGAAAGCCCTATGAAGCGGTATATAAGTCTAACTGCTATTGCTATTGCTATTGCTAAGTAAATAAGTACTTCAAGACCTATAGATATCACACTATTGGTGTATCTGCAACTTATTTTCCTCTCCGCCTTGCCTTTTAAGTCACAAAATAATACATACATACACACATATTCATACATACATATTAGGACTATACTATGTTGTGGATAAATTCATTAAATCTTGTTTATAACCAGTAATAATTCCTATGATGAACAAAGGCAGTTACATAGATGAACCCATTCATCCAAAGATAATATCTCATGTTTAGATCAACCTGTTTTATGCTATGATTTAAATCTAAAATTCATAAATAGAATTATTTATCATTATCCTAATGGAACTCTCAGTACTAATCAGATACCTTGAAGTACTGCCACTCCTTGTATTCATTTAAATTGCAATGTGTAATCATAACTTTAGATCCATCAGGTCCTTTAATCAAGCACTGGTCATACTGCATGAGTTGGTTAGCTTCATTAATTCTGAAGAGCTAAAAATGAATATTAAAAACAATGCATATTTTGTTCTAAAAACTGAAAAATGTTAGCATATAAAACGTATTGATGCATACAAGTAAGACTGAAATCAGCCTATAAATATAACCAAAGAGGCATACTTAAATATGTATTGGCAAAAATAAATAATTATGACAAAAAATTTAAAAAGCTATATGCTAAATATTACCATTTGAGAATAGATTTGAAAGCGTATCTATCTATTTCTAGCTAAGAAATTAATAACAATTAATTTCAAATAAGCAATTTCCTGAGGAAGGTTCTGGGACTTCTGTATTTCAACTTCTGAATTCAGAAAATTTTAGAACAAAAGTTTATTTGAAAGACTAAAATAAGTGAACTGTACACAGAAACTAAACTGCTAAGTCTTAAAGGTAAAGGTTTCCCTCACACATATGTGCTAGTCGTTCCCGACTCTAAGGGGCGGTTTTCATCTCTGTTTCAAAGCCAAAGAACCAGTGCTGTCCGAAGATGTCTCCATAGTGATGTGGCAGGCATGACTAAACACCTAAGGCACATGGAGCACTGTTACCTTCCCACCAAAGGTGATTCCTATTTTTCTACTTGCATTTATACATGCTTTTGAGCTGCTAGGTTGGCAGAAGCTGGGCCAAGGAACGGGAACTCACTCCATTACCCGGTGCTAGGGATTTGAACCGCCAAACTCCCGACCTTTCTGATCGACAAGCTCAGCGTCTTAGCCAGAGTCACCATATCCCTTGCTAAGTCTTAAATATCGAGTGAGAATATTATTCCTGTTTACATGGCATGAAAGTTAAGGTAGTAACTTAAAATCTGTGCACTTTGGCTGCTTTAGTTTATTTTTCAAAATCATATAAACTGAAGCAGAATTACAACCCAAATCTCTTTACATATAGACAGTTTCTCTGTATACATTACATTGAAAGCATTTATTTTTTTAAAAAAGAAACAATTTCAAATAACTCAATAAAAGAGATTAAGTATACATAGTATTTATTGGGTCAAGGAATATGGGACAGTAATAACTTATGATACACACACACACAAATAAGAAAATTTGTTATATGGTGTTTATATCACAAAAATGTTTCTTGGATTGGGAAGGAGAGCAGCTTCCAATTTTAAAGTCATAAGCAATTTATTTAATATTTTGGCTCACAACTGAAACTATTATCTGACTCTACTTACTTGATTTCCTCCCATTCTATGGCATGGACCAAGTTCCACAAAGCCTCCATTGGTATGACCCATACTATCTATGCAGTATGCTGTTTCAAAACCTCTAATCTGAAACACATTTATGATTTGCACTACTGTTATAATATAGCAAATTAATAATAAATAGAAATTATATGGAAAAACTATTATTTGTAAACTACAGCAAAACAGCTTAATATAACCCATGCATGTATAAAGGTAAATAGTATATCAAATAACAAAAGATTCAAAGTAAACCCTATAACTCTCCTTATAATTAATGCATGTTATGTTCACTCTCAAAGGAGCTTCAGATATGAGATAAGGATCTCCGGGTATTGGTGAACTATAGCCACAACTTTTTTTTTTGGGGGGGGGGCATAGTAGAAGCTGCTGAACTGTAGTTCACCAACATTTAGAGGCCACAAGTTCCTTAGCCTGGATTATGGAGCACTAAATTGAAAAACAAGAAAGAGAATTTGTACATACACCTAATCTTGTTTTCAATTCTCAATTATTAGCACAGAGAACTCTACCTTTATAAATTTCACTGACTGTCTAAAGCATGGTTTCCCCAAAAATGACATCCATAAATGTATCTGTCCTAATATTCTCTACGATAGCCACAAACTGTATTATATATATTAAATATTATCTCACAGCAGCAACCACAATAATCAATGAAGTCTAATGAAATACATTGAAAATATCTGCTGCATGAGAATAAGAATTATTCTTGTTATAGGCAAAGAACAGGGAGTTTATTTCAAACAAGTAATTGGTAGGCAAGATGTTAATGATGTGTGATATTATACTATTTAAGTAAAGCAAAAATTTAATTCCTCTGAATCATTCTCAGTAACTATTGCTTTTATTTAATTCTCTATACCTGGCAGATGTCAGTGGCCAATTATTTGAATCAATGAATGGCAAAATGGTCGTGGCAATAACTGCAAGCTTTATTTTAAAATCTTCCAGATTTGTCTTGTTTTTTTTCCTATTTTCTTAAGAAACAGTATTTGGCTGTTTGTCTCAATCTTTATCTATCTCATAAATGAGCATCATTAGGAATAAACCACTTCTTTACTAACCCTTCTCTTTGCCTTCTAAATTCAATTTCATAAAGACAATACTTATTTTAACTTCCATTGGCTTATTTATTACAAAATACTGATTACAAAACTTTCCTCTGGAAAAAGTACAAGGGCCATTCTATCCATAACAATTAGTTTAAAAATGTGTTTTCATTTTTATAGTGCCTAAACCTAGGAAACAATGTTCTGTTCATACAACTAATACATTTTGATTCTCTTCCATACCATAATGCCTAAAATTTCACGTTAATACATCAATATCTGCTACTTTTTGCAAGGGTTTACAAAAAAAATCTAAATGTTCAGTTTCAGCTCAGGCAACAATAATGGTATGTGTATCTCTAGTTGGTTAGCAACTCCTACATGAAAAAAGCACTGTTTTCTGACAAGATGGTTTTGTTCAGAAAATCTGAATTTAATTTAATATGGTTTACTATGTGATCTAATATGGTTCCAACTGTTTAAATACTGTAATTCCTTTTCTACATATAAGAAGACACCTATTTCTTACAAGATTCCTTTTACTTCCTCATCTAACATGCATTCTTAGATAGACAAGGCTAGTATTAGCTGAGGAGAGTATTAAAATACTGATTTAGATGAAAGAGAAATTACCTCTCCCCACTCCACATTTCTAGGTGGCAGAGGATAATGAGAAGTTATATCATAGGCTATTTCTTCCATAAACCATTTAAAGCTTTTGCATCTGTGATCTTCACGAAATTTTTTCAGGTCTGATATATCACCATAAGCTAGTGCTTTTGTTTCAGGACGACTAGCATAGAAATAATCTTTGAATTCATCCCACCAGACCTCGACAACACGGACATAGTTCTGTAAAACACAAAATTAATGCATACATATGAAAAAGGTAAAGCAACTACAGATAGTCCTTAACTTTCAACAGTTCATTTAATGACTTGTTCATTCAAAATTATAACAGCACTGATAAAAATGACATGGCCATTTTTTTAAACTTATGAACATTGCAGATCCCCAAGGTCAAGTGATTAAAAGTCAGACATCTGGCAACTATCGTGTTTGCAGTGTCCCAGGGTCATGTGATCAACTTTTGTGACCTTCTGACAAGTAAAGTCAATAGGGGAGCTAGATCCTCTTAACCCTGTTACTAACTTGGTTCAACGGAATGAACTTGGAATTTAGAATTTGCGGACTACATTGCGTGTCTAGCATGCGTAGATTTCCCTGACATTGTATGCCATATGTTAAATTAGTAAATAAATCTGTTGTGAACTTATACAGCTTTAATTTAATTTAATTATTAACACGAAATGATATAGTAGGTTTATATTATTAACATTTTAGTGACATAAGCATTACCTTTAAAGTAGGAGATGACCCAACATAAGCTGGAGGTGGATTCCCTTGCCATCCCTGGAGACGATATATGTGCCCAACACGAGAACAAGGCACAAACAGTAGCTTTCCTCCACATTGCCAAATCTGAATATACAAGGAGATTTTACCAAATCAACACTATGTTGAAAGCTTTAAATTGAACTGCACTCTTAGCATTAGTACCAAAATGACCAAAGAAATATGTCTTCCCTAATTAAATCTAATGAGCAGTTTACACTTTATGTGGAAGAAAAAAAAACATAAGTAATGTTCAATATGAATAAAATAGTCAAGATTATAAGAACTGGATTTATTCCAAATTATGAAGTCATGTCTGCAAGTTATTTTAGAGACTCGTTTCATTTTGTAGTCTTACATTAAAACCAAAAAATGCAACGTAAGTCTGAACCATATTATTTTTTTCAGACCATAGCAAAATGTTCATTAGATTTCAAGTTGATATATTAAATTTTAGCACACTAAAGAAATACAATTTTTGACTTTATTAGCAAGATTGAACTGAAATAAACCCAGATGTGGCTAGACACTTGGATGATATTATATCAATACTGTTTTTATTACCAAAATCTTGATATCATCTGAATAGTTTAACAGGCTAGATAATTTTACATTTTAAATATTTTTGTATCTGTGTAGGCTTACTCAAAAATATTGCTCTAGTTCATAAATGGACTTCTGTTTTTATGTATTTTGATATCATTTCATCAAAAAGATTATCCAATGACGTGTGGTGAAACTGACAATTTTCTATCTAGCCAACAATTTACTTTGTAAAGATATAGGTACAATTTTCAGGGCCACAGAAGTGGTTCAACTTATAATGTACAGTATTATTCAACCTGACCTTGTTCAAACTTCAAAATTACGAAGTGGTTATTTAAAAAAGTGCCATATTTTAAATCTTATATATATAAGAGTTCTCCAACTTCACCTCTGCAAATTTCTTTTTAAGCCAAACTCCCAAAATATTAGGCAAATAAGGAACAAATTCAAGATAACTAAATGTGCTATTTTTAAAAGTCCTACAGAAAAACAGCTATATTTGGCTTTAAAAAAACCTCCCAAGAAACAAAGCACTGGCCTTAAAGAATAAAACAAAACAAACATAAATTTAAGATTATCCACAATGAAGGATTACATAACTGAAAGAATACTATGTACCTGTCTATATAACCTTCACTAGAAGCAGATTATTGTATTTGTATTGTATTTAATAGATTTATAGGCCGCGCAATCCCGAAGGACTCCGGGCGGCTATTCTTATAAGGTTATAAGAATGGAGAAGTCATTTAGGCCCTTTATCAATGAAGGTCACGAAAAGTGATCACACAATGACTTGAAAAATGGTAATAGACTCTCTGGAATGACTGTTTACCTTGTAGGATATTTCAAAGTTTTCCCCACCCCAGATTTGTAGACCCGGATCATAGAGGCCTAACTCAAAAAAGAAATCACGTTCAATGGCAAATAATCCACCAGCCATGGCAGGCGATCTAGAAGATAAAAAAATATGTGTCTCTGTGTAGCATGACATAAATTGTTATTTTATTAAAGAAACAGGGAATAATTTAGATATGCAGAAATTATAAAGCATTGATTCTGAAGTCACAATAAGATAATTAGAATTTAGGAATACTGAAATAGATTAAATGTTTAATTCTTTCTTTCAAAGAATTTTAAACAATAATACAAAGGAAAAATGCTAAAATGAAACAGTTACTTTTCCAAGCTTAAAAGGGAAAAAAATTACAGCTTGTTTTATTTGTTACATAAGGAGGCATTAATCACCATGTGCCAATAGTTGTATCAATTCAGAATAGATTAAAACATGTAAAGGTTAAAAAAAAGTTCTTAGTGGGTCAAGTGACTGGAATGCTATTGAAGTTTCTGCTATAAACTATTGAAAAACCCTTGTTGACTGGATTTGAGAATGGGTCAAAATATTTTTTTGCTAGAAAGCAAAAATGTTTAATTAATTTATCAATGCTTCATAATTTCAATGAAATATATCAATAAATCACAAAGTAAAATAAAAGCAATGCATCAATTTTTAAAAACTGCAGGAAATGATTAAAAAACAGATTTCTTCAGCTAAAGGGAAAGAACATTTGAAAATAAAATAAGCCAGTTTGCATTGTTAGTGAAGAATAATTGAATCAAAGCAGAACCATAGGTCTATTAATATGGGGAGAGGGAAAAGGGAAATTAGAATAATCTTATTCCTTTCCAGGTAGGTATATTTTCTTCTTGGACATCCATTTTATTGGTGAAAACAAATTAAAGAGAATTGTGAAAATCAACAAAATCAAAATATTTACAGCAAATGTATTTGCTTGTATTTGTTGTCATCAGTGTTAATAATACTTCAATTAATCTGGTCAACTCTTCTCCTGACACCAAGCTTGAGAGAGCTCTGGCCACGGTGTTCTCCTGCCAAACACCTGTTTTGCAGAAGTAACTTTGTCAAAACTCTTGGCCCTGGATGTATTCTCTACTTTCTTTTGGGGTAGACCCAGCACTGAATGGAAAAACTGAGCAATAGCTGCAAGCATTTACAATTTTCTGCTATGATTTCCCTTTCAGCATAGCATAACAGAATATTTTATCACACAACTGCTAATAATTGAAACTAATCTCAGTGTCATTCAAATATGTTAAAATATACAACGCAAAATAAAATAATATATAAGGCAATTCAATGCACTGGAAACAGGCCCAAGATGTCAGAAGGGCAGCAAGCTTACACTGATGCCAACATGCTTTGCTATTTCCCATTTTGATGCCTGAAGTGTTTCATTACTTTTCTAATCAATAAGAATAATAACCATGCACTGAATTAGGAAACATTAATAACCTGAAGGATGTGAAAATTGCAATATCCATTCTAAGCAATTCCTAAAGCAGCAATAATGTATTATATGTTGCTTAGAAATTTTAGTAGATAAACATACTATAGACAAGTTGCAAAGGTTAATTTAGTTATATTAGAAATGCTTGATCACAGGTTAGTGAAAAAAGAAAGGGCTTATTTTAAAGCATTATTTTTAAGAATGGAAGATCATGCAAGTATTTAATAGGTCAGTACATCCTTAAGAAAAAGAAAAACATTTAAGCCATTTAGTGATTACCGATACGGCTCAGTTTTTGTCTTTCTCACTGCCTTCTCACGTTTGGTCAGGGGAACCCTCTTCCAGAGCATGCTCCAATCCCATGCTCCTCTAGCAAACCCATCTTCGTCACCACCCCCTTGGGGTACAATATTATAAGTGTTGCCATCTATGACATCTATAAGCGGCACAGTACATGTGGTTCTGCAGGATTTTGGATGATGATGGTGAGGATGAAGGAAGGCATATGGCACATTTAAACGAACCATGGTTCATGGAAAAGAAAGGGGGAGAAATGAAAGAATTTAGGTAAGCATGAATTCACAAAGATCAATAGAACAAAACAATATTGTTTACCGATATGGCTCGGTTTTATATTTTCTTTTTGCCTTTTCCTTGTGGCTTAATGGAATACGTTTCCATAGCAAGCTCCAGTCCCAGGCCCCTCTGGCAAAGCCATCTTCATCCCCGCCTTGCTGTGGTTCAACGGAATAGTCATTCCCATCTATGTAATCTATTAGAGGCACAGTGCATGTAGTTCTGAAATATTTATGGAAGGGGAAGAGACAAGATTAAGCTGTCTAATCTAATAGATTACCCACTATCTTTAATGCCTTACCCAAATAATTTGAACAAATACAGTACACAGACATACACTTACTTTTCCTAGAAAACAAAACTGAGGAATAGGGATTATGAATTAACAGAATTAATTCAAATTAATGCTGAGAATACATTTATCTTTTTCTGCATAGATTCTTGAAAATTAATTGTCAAAGGGAATGATGAATAATGTGGTATTGTGCTGTTAAATGCATTTGTCTTGTTGGTTTCATAAGGCAGAAGGACTGTCAAGTGATTTTGCCAGTTTCTTAAACATGTCATCAATAAAAAAAAAACAATATAAATCTTGCAAATATAATATTTTAACATACATTTTTAAACATGTCATGCATTTTTTTTTAAAAAAATGGGCCTGATTTAAAGCTAGCAAATATACTATTTTAACAGATACATTTATGAATTCTAAACACTGTGAAACAAAAACTAGCGGTTTGCTATAATTACTCAATCTAATTATTTAAAAGGAAGGAAAGGGAACAATTTAAATAATATCTTTTATTTCTGACAATTCATATGCAATTCTGCTTTGCACATTGAGGACTACTTAGATTTTTATTCTTTATTTCAATGTAGCCTTCGTTTATGTAAATATGGATAGTAACTTTTCAACTGTTTGCATTACAAGTGAAATCAATTATGCAATTGATGTCTTTAGGTAATAACAGAACTTTAAACTATTTACAGTTCTAAGTGTATTTTAGATAAAATCTGTTAAGTATTTTTCCTAAATTAGTCTTCTAGAGAAAGCATAGTTTTATCAGCCAACCTGCAAACTTCTATTTGGGCAGCTGAAAAAATGTGTTAGAAAATTACCCATTTAAAAAAAATGATTATCTGTCTGGGATACTACAAAATTACAATGTTTAAAGGATTCCTGAGGGATAGAAATAAGCAAATTATTACCTGTCTTTAGATATAGGAGCTATTAGTGGCACATACCAGTTTACTGCCACCTCACAGTGGGCATCAAGGTAAATTAAAACCTTTAAAAAACAAAGAGGAAAGGAGATTTCAATTTAGTTTATATTTTCTTATAAAAATGCATGTTGAGTTTATTTTTTTAAATGTAATTTTGCAATTAAGAACTGTGATTGCAATAATAAAGTGGATTAATATCTGTTAAAAGCAAAATTGAGACTATATGGAAAGAAGGATTTTATTTAGTGAACAGTAATCTACCTTTCCAAGTTTAGCCTTCTGGGCTCCAATGCTTCTAGCTTGAATTAAACCTTCTCTCCTTTCATTTCGAAAAATCTTTACAAGGCCATTCCACTGCTTAATATAATCCTCTAGTCTTTCTTTTAAGTGTTCTATCAAATAATAAAAAGAGGTTTCCATGTACGTTATAAATATTTAAGGTTGAGCTAACAATACAAATTACATCTATATTAAAAACAAACATATATTTGACTACATATCTACATACCCCAAAAATCAAGGATGCCAGATTCAATGTGTAATTTAGGTATATTTATTGATAAATGCACACTTATTTAAGAATTGCTTCTTGATTATTCTCCAAAAGTTAGGGATGTCAAATTTATTATGTAAATTTGGTATAGCTGCAAGCTCACTTAAGAATTACTTCTTGATTATTTCACAAGTATAGAACAAAACAGAAAGGCAACATTGAAAATGTAACATTGAAAAATTAACCTTTGATATATTATGGGCATATATTATATCCTTATATTTTAAACTCTTTTACCAACAGAAAAGCAAAAGAAATACTAACCAATTTTATAGACATGTCACAAATGTATATATGCCATTTTAAAACAATGATTTCAGATTTCATTTTAAAAATTAGGCTTCTTACCAGTGTAAAATACTCAACTGACATCAGAAGAATGATAAAATACTATTGCTGCTCTCTGACATACATCACCCCTCTAAAATCATCAATACTTTAACTCACAAAATAAAATACTTCATTTATTAGCAATCAAGATATGATGAGAGGATATATTGGTACCTGTAATTTATTAATACATCTGACCCTGAAAACAAAAGATTCTAGGATCCTTAAAATACCTTCAATACATATACATGTAAAAAACTGTGTAACATTTTTAAAACATATTTCAAGATATAGATATTTGATCCTTATTTCAATTACATTAATAAAGGAATTTAACAAATGTAATGCATTATTTATATAATGTCTATGTGTCATTTAAATATTTGCAATTGGAAAAAGTAAGTACACCTTGCATGAGGAAAAAGTACACTTTACAAAGTAAACATATTTATCACTACCTCAAATGCCTAAAATTATAATCAAGTGCATCAGATGAAGTGTAAATGATTAGAACAGTATTAGAAAGGATCTGAAGGAACCTAAAACCTCAGACATTTAGTTTCATTTGTTCTTTGTTGTTGAAGTTGCGGTGTCATCATACCCTGCTCAAATGAGCTCTCCAATAATTTCAGAAAGATTGTAGATCCCTATGAGTCTAAGAAGGGGTTTTTAAAAGATCACCAAACAACTGGCATCAATTGATGAAAAACAAAGACAGCATTCCACTAGAAGAATTTAATACAACTATAAAGCATGGTGGTGGCAATGTTATGTTTTAGAGCTGCTTTGCTGCATCATTTTTTTTTAAACAGAACTTTTTTATTTTTCTTTTAAAAAAAACACAAATATGTCATCATTTGTCAATCATTAAAACATTGAAGTACAATTTTTTTTTTGTGGTGTGTGCCCCTCCCTCCCTCCACCCCCCCACCCCCCCCTCCTCCTCCCCCCCCGACTTCCCAGAACCCGTACACGGTATGGATTTTTAACTAACACAGTCTAAAATCTATTGAGAAAAAAGAAATAAAGAAATTAATGACATTCTAGATTGACCTTAGCTTCTTCTTACTGAACTGACTTTTAACAGTTTAAATCATTTCTGATCTTAAGCATAGGCTAACTGGAATTTCTTAGTCCCGTATTTATTTTGTATATAGTCAATCCATTTTTTCCAGTCTCGTTTATATATCTCATTTGAATGATCTTTGAGATATGCCGATATTTTAGCCATCTCGGCTAAGTTTGTTACTTTCAATGTCCATTCTTGGATTGTAGGCAAGTCTTCCTTCTTCCAATATTGCGCCACCAACAGTCTTGCTGCAGTTATCAGGTGCAGAACCAAGTTAGTCTCTACCGCTGTAAAGTCAGTACATATACCTAGTAAAAATAACTGAGGAATAAACTTTATCCTTCTTTTAAAAACATTTTGCATGACCCACCATATTTTTATCCAAAATGCCTTAACCTTTTGGCAGGTCCACCATATATGATAATATGTAGCATCATTTGCTGCATCATTGAGAGACCGCCTCCTGCCAATTACCTCCTCGCGACCTATCAGATCACACAGATTAGGCCTCCTCCGAGTTCCATCCGCCAGTCAGTGTCAACTGGCAACCACGTGGAGGAGAGCCTTTTCAGTAGTAGCTCCGACCCTTTGGAACGATCTCCCCGTGGAGATTCGTACCCTCACCACCCTCCAGACCTTCCGCACAGCCCTCAAGATCTGGCTATCCCGTCAGGCCTGGGGTTAAAGATTGTAATTCATCCCCACCCGAATGATGAATGTTGTTTCTATTTTTAATTATGTACTGTTTTTATATGTCACTGTCTGTATTCCCTTCCCCATAAGTTGTAAGCCGCCCTGAGTCCCCTCAGGGAAAAGGGCGGCCTATAAATAAACTTAAACTATACAAACTATACAAACTATCATGAACCGGGCAATTACATCACAGAATCAATTATAAATTTTTCATTGTACCAGAGGATTTATGAAGGTAATGTCAGACCATCTGTCAGAAGGTTATTTTTAAATTCAAAGATAAAGTGATGCAATTGAGTAAAGACACTATGAAAACTGACTTTGTAATCATCTATTTAAAATAATAAACAGAAAAGCTACTTCTATGGAAAAGTAAGTATATCCTTGGCTCTAATACTTGGTATCCGCGCTCCCCAGAAACTACCTCAAGTAGGTATTTCTTATGACTGTCTACCACTCCAGGTCCATCTGGTGGGACTCAGGATCACTGTTTCAGCTATAGAACATATTATTTTTCCTGTGATGAGGTTCACCTTCCAGAAAGCCTTGAAAACCTGATTGTTCCATCAACCCCTGAGGATCTCCTGGTGAGCCTGCAATATACTTGGATAAGGCTAAATTATGATTGCCCACCAGCAATCCTGGGATTCTTTTATGTTTTATTCCTTTGTGTTCTTTTTATGTGTTCATATCACATTGTGATATGGCTTGGTATTTTGCTTTTAAGCCCCCAGAGTCACTTTTTATGAGATGGGCAGCAATATAAACTTGCTAAATAAATATGTTAAACAAGAAAAACAAATCTTTACATGAGGTGTACTTACTTTTTCTCTTAACTGTATGTCTTTTATAATAATTTAAAATACAAGAAAATATTTACATTGATTACCATTTTTTTAGTGGAATACTATGTTTAAAATACTATATTAAAATGATCATTCACAATTCTGTGTAGTCTCTAACTGTTCAATGTAGCAAGGAATTATGAATTGGGATTTTGGAGGAGATAAGCATATCCTCCCAAATGCAATAAGCACTATTTCAGCAAGAAAATGCAATGATTGAAATATGTGTATTATTTACATTGCTACAGCCATATTTACTTTAGTCATCTACGTGGTTTGACTGCTATAATTTTCCCAAATTCTTCATACTATATCTTTAAAAAATCTAATTTAGTGACTGTTTGAAGTTACAACAGCACTGAAAAAAGTCACTTATGACCATTACAGCATCCTCACTGTCACGTGATCAGAATTTGCATACTTGGCAACTGGTTCATATTTATGATGGTTACATTGTGCCAAGGTCATGTGATCACGTTTTGTGACCTTGTGACAAAGTCAATGGGGAATATGTTCACTAAACAATTGTGATATTAACTTAGGAACTGCAGTGATTCACATAATTGTGACAGATCATAAAATGGGCAAAACAGAAAAATAACAACTGTTTCGCTTAGCAACAAATTTTGGGCTCGTTAAGAGCACCTTTATTAACTGTTCCTGAAAAGGTTATTGATTTAGGATATCCAATAGATCCACCAATACTAATCCATTAACCATGCTCCTTATCAAATTCAATTAAATTAATTCACACAATACAATTCAAAATTGAAAATAATACCTAATTATCTCATTATTTATCGAATTAAAACCTTATTTAGAAGTTCATATTGTAGCAACATATAATGCAGTGAAAAATAATTGAATAATGATATATTTATAAAGACCTAATATTTTAACTTATTTCATCTAAATGATATTTATGGGCAGTACAAAGAACATAAATTCATACAGTCACAGTGACACGCATTCTGTGACATTTGAAGATTAAGAGCCCAATATTCCTCAAGTTATGTTCTAAATAGGAACAGAAACAGCTGGATATCAGCTCAGTATTTCTGATACTCAAATTTTCTAGATAATGATATACAACTTTGCTTTCATACTTATGTTAAATGCATTTACCTTTATTGCTAAAATCATCAATTAAAACAATTTCAGCCAGATATTTTCTTGGAGTTCTTTTAATTACACTATGAACTGTCCGCATGAGTGTAGACCACCCTTCATTATGGAAGACAATTATAACACTGGAGGTGAGAAGGTTTTCATCGTAGTGCCAGTATTTGCACCTGCAATACACAATTTTGTTATTTAAATAGTTCTTTTAATAATTTAAACAATGCAGTCAAAAGACGAACAGAGGTAGATGCAAGCATTTCAGATTGACTCATCACTACCTACATTACATTTGATCTTTCAATTTTGATATTGATTTTTATTAATACCTATGACCAATATTAATTTCAATAAAACTAATTTCAATAAAGAATAAATTGAATAGAAATACAAATTTAGAAAAACAGTTATAGTTGCAAAATTTAGCATTTATCAGTTGGAAATTCTTATTAATGTCTCTTGGATATTAAATAGGTCAAAACTCCATTTTCCCCCTTGTAGCAGTTTATCCATTAAGGGAAAACCTGCTTTTATTTACAGCATAAAATTATACACGTTAATCTAAGTACCATATTGTGAATCAACTGAAATTTCAAAAAGCTGCCCATGTCTTCTTTCAGTCAATTTTCACTGGAAACTACATAGCAATAATATACAATGATTTGCCATTGCCTTTCTAGTATATCCTGCAGACCTGGTATTCTCTGGTGACCAAGTACTGATTAGATCTGAGCTTACCTTCTAAGCCAAGACAAGATCCAACAGAAGTTGCCAAAAATATGATCAAGGACCTCAAACTACTTCAGCTTTGCCTTTGTTTTACTGACCTAAAGCTATTATTGTTTTAGTTCCATGCTAACATATTCCTATTTCTAATTCAATTCAGAAATGCTACTAAAAACCACATTCTATTAATTTCTGCATCTTAACGTGAAATTCGTATGCTCAAATAATGACTTGACTTCTAGGTTATTATTTTAAAAAATCTGTAGTTTTAACATAAGCAGATGTGCTACCGAAACCCAAATTTGCAGTGTCTGTTTACTCTTTATGAATACTGTTTTATAAACAAAGAATTTTGCATTTTTCCTCTCAGCTGGTGACTTTGAATTTTAAATTCAAAAGTCTGAAAGTTCAAGTTTATTCAGATTGAATATTTCACTCTTCTATATTTTTTACATTATACTAACAATGTATCTATTTTTATTTTAATACCAAGCAAACAAATATTTACTGAAATTCTGTTAACTTGGTATGTCTAGTCTAACAAAGAGAAGAACTATGGGTGACATGTTAGCATGTCCAACATGACCAGTATTTGAGGGGCATGGAGAAGAGAGGATCGACCTATTCTTCAAAACACCTTAGGGCAGGACAAGAAGTAACAGATGGAAACTTATCAAAGAGAGAGCCGACCTAAAACTAAGGAGAAATTTGCTGACAATGAGAACAATTAATCAATGGAATGGCTTGTTTCCCGAAGCTGTGGGAGGTCCATCCCTGGACATTTTAAACAATAGATTGGAGTTGGACAACTATTTGTCTGAAATGGTATAGAGTCTCCTGCTCCAAGGCCCCTTCTAACTAACATTCTATATTCTGATTTTTCTCTTCCCCATTATTCACAGTATCCAGAATTTAAAAATCAGGTATAAGCAAAAGAATTAAGACATCTATATCAGGCAAGTATTTTCTTTTAAATAAATCATAAGCATCATTGAACTGAAATGTCTGCTACTGTCTAAGCAAGTTTTCAAGCATTTAGAGTTTAATATTAAAAAGCCATCTGCTATTTCACAGAACAAAAGTGACATCTAGTGGCAAGTAAACTACCATCAAAAAGGATGTTATTGTACTTTTCATCACCATGTCTATAAATATCTTTATAAAAAGCCATAAGGCCACTGCCAATTATCATTTTATAATTATATGAAAATGAGCAAGGGTGGTTATCAACTATTTTGCACTTAAGGCTGAATACTAATATTGTAGTTATGATATAATCATACTTCCATGCATGTTTTTGTATTAAACCTAGAATCATTCTGCCACCTAGTGTTAAATCTTTTATGAGAACAAATATTCTATTTTAACAGTACTTTAATTACTACTACAAAGATTCTATTTTAACAGAACTTTAGTCACTAGAAAGATAGTGAGTGGGTTATTCAATATTTATTTATTTATTTATATCTCACCCTTGGTTTTTTTTCTCCAAATATTCTTATCTTTATTCCACATCTGCATATTTGGAAGCATTTTTAAGCCAGAAAATTGTGTACATCACATGCTCTATTTATGTGTCTTTTGTAACATACAGACACACTGACTTGCTACAGAAAGAATTCCATATGCTTTCACCTATACAATATTCAATCATAATGTAGGGATTTTTTTAAAATGGTTTTTTTATTGACAGATGATAAAAGCTCTATACTATAGTATTCGTCAAATTCCTCAACAGTGGAGTTAATTTGCATACTAGTAAATACATTTCTATCCTAGAAAGACAGCATTTATTGAATTAAAATATTTACTTGTCTAATACAATACTATCCATCTTGGGTCTCCACAATTTCAAAATTTCTCACAGGCCTATTTCAGGATTGAATCCATGCCCTCTGAAAAATCTCTGAATGCCTATTTATGAATTTGTGGCAGTAGAAGAATTTGAAATATTTTTCATTATTTATGTTTATGTGAGAATTGAATCTCAGAAAAAGGCCAAGTTTTAAAGACTTCTATACTGTATTCTAAGAAAAAGAGAGAAAAAGAAAAAAATACTCTTAGTAGGTATTTACAAAATCATTCTTGTAACAAAATAAAGCAGCATATTGTTATATACTCAGTAGAACATTTTTTGCCTGTATAATTCAATTTCTTTAAGGAATTGCAAACTGGCACTACACTATCTACTCCCCACTTCAAAAGCACATTTTTGTCTTTGAATATAAAGTACTGCAAAGCCGTAACAAAAAATGCACTGAAAAAAGTATTTGGCTTGCTAACAATATCATAATCAAGAAGTTGACAAATGCCTTACATTAATTAAATATTTGATAAAAGGATAAAAAAGATTGTTTTATTTATTTAATCTACTTAGAGAGAAAAAGACATAATTTCCTCAATGAAAAGAAATATCCTCTAAGGCTACTTTTATTTACTGAATACTAATGAACCATCTAATATTTTTAACTATTTATACTATAGGACAAAATAGGCCTTCACAATTCAATTGTCACAGTACAAAAATAAAGTATTATATAGAAATAAATATGTTAAACAGAAAAAATGAAAAACAAACATTTAGCTGGTAATTTTGTCTTATTTCTAACAAGTTCTTTTAATAAAAAAAGTTTAAGCAAGATTCTGTAGCTGATCATTCTCTGGTTAATGTAAATGACCAATTGGTTTTCTCTATGCCAGGAACAAGAGCAAGTTCCCAATTCCAATTGTAGGTGGCTGAACAATGAAATGATCTTCTATTGTTTTGACAATAGAAAAGCAAACGGACTGAAAACTTTATATGGACATAAGGAACTTTCACTACAAGAGGACAACTCTAAGTTGTCAGACTATCTGTCTTTGGTTTCATGATATATGAAGAAACACTTGTGTTAAGGCTCCCAGGTAATAAGTTGAAAGAAAGCCAGGATTTCAGATCGAAAACATACCAAAACAAGATGGCTATTAAAGATCTTTATACAACACAAATTAGCAGAACCCAAAGACCCTTAAAGCCGACCCTCCGATTTAATGCCATATTAGGATGCTTTGCAACTTGATAGTCATAATTTTCCACATACTAACTTTGTTATACTTCTCTACATACATCTAATGCTCCTTACCATCATTTGAAAGCCAGCATGTGTATTACATTATTAGATTTTATCCTCACTTTTTCACTTAAAGTAACTCAAGGTGGCAAACATGCCTAACACTCTTTTCCCCAATTTTCCTCATAATAACAATCATGTACAGTGGGTTGATCTGGGAGAGTGACCTGTCCAAAATCACCCAGCTAGCTTTCATGTCTAAGGCGGGACTCTCAGTCTCCTGATTTCTAGATCAGCACCTTAACTACCAGATCAAACTGGGTATTGCTATTTTAAATATCAATAATTTAAATATTATTTTAACATATAAGTTTTATAATAAAATACTAGCTTTGTAAACTGAACTACAAACAGATTATTTTTTTACTGAAATTAGAACTACAATTATGCATGCAGTACTATGATGCACATAACTTTTAAATAACATTTTGGAAATGTATTTTTGATAGGCTACTTTGTATACCTGCAAAAACTAACCTATATTTTTAGCTTCTTATTAAATAAAAAATAAAGCAATATAAACATATTGAATATTGCTAATGTTTAGTCACATAGCTGCAGAAGAAAGAAAATTATTACATAAAAATCTGGTAAAAGTAGATTATCAAATTATAAGTTTTAAGGCATAGAAGATAAATTCTGAAATTCTAACTAAAACTGTATAATGTCCAGAAGATTTTGAAGCAAAGATTCTATTTTTTCAATAAAAATTGAAAATTTGGGAAAAATTAATGTACAGGTCATGTTTACTTTTAAAATATTATTTACATATACTTTGTTACTTCGTAAAATCATAAAGTTGTAAGAGATTATTTAGACATCAAGTCCAACTCTGCTCAGTGTAGGAATTCAAAGTCATTCAAAACAGATGGTTATGTAGACTTTGCATGGAATGTTGTCATTATATATTCCTGTGTTTACTTATAAAAGGACGTTTTGTATAAAAATGTAAAATATAGTTTATTCAGAAAATAGTTGAGTTTTAAGTCTTTTCAAGTAATACATCTTCCAATCAACTTCAGGTTTTGAACTAAAGGTTCTGTTTAACAGCATTTTTCCTTCTATGCTTTTATCATTTTATTACTGCATATGCTCCTGAGCTTTGAATTTTGTCTACACTGAGGCAAGTTTCTGAATTCCTTTACATGCGACTACTTTGGTTTGATGGGAGTATTCTAAAGACAGATTTATTTATTTTGTACAATTTTTATCTCTCGTTTTATTAAATTTATGTGCTACTTATCTAGTTTACATAACACCATATATATTTAAGATCCAAATAATCCCCACTTTTATTGTTTAAAGGTCATGAAAAGCTGACTCTTCACCAGACTTTTGATGAGTCAGCCCCTCACTTCATTTCTTCTGTTCAGCTGTGCTTGCCATTTTTTATATTTTCATTTATTTCTTTAGTGGTTGTGAAATTGCTAGACTGATTAAGAGACAGGTGGTGTACTAGTTTAATAAATCATCATTAGTAGTATAAGTGGTAGGAAATATTTAATTCTCTATTTTTTTTCTATGGTGGGGCGGATACCTTGCAAAAACTGTTACATCTTTATCACAGTAACACAATATAAGAATCAATTTTACTGACATTATATCACTCTTGAATAAGTAAGTATAAAATAGCAGAATTGAAACTTACTCTTCTAGGCGTAAATCATTAATGCTCCGATCTAATGAGATCATATCACTTGCTACCATGTTGAATCCAAATTCTTTAATGCTGGCTTGAATAGATTCTTTATATTCTGATCCTAAAACATATGGCTTGGCTTCCTCACCAGGACCACCTACAACTCCATGGGATTCAGGTTCTTTGAGTTCAAAATTACCAAGAATTCCAGGTCGCAATACAGGGTCATGGTAGATATTTGTCTGTGGCTTAAACGTAAGATACTGTCTCTGCATAATATTTTGCTGATCATTCTTTTCACCAGCATGAGGAAATCTCTCATTTTTGGCCTTATTCCTTCGTCGAATTGATTCCAAGTCTACTTCCACACCTTCAACATGAGGCCAGGGTAACACTGGCTTAAATTTGTCGTTTCCAGGGATTAGACCATTATCTCTATTGTTTGGCATTAGATTGATGGCTTCTTTGTAGTCCTACACACACACAAAAACAATAAATATAAAACAAAGTGAATTAGTTAC
Source organism: Thamnophis elegans (assembly GCF_009769535.1). Taxonomy (NCBI): domain Eukaryota; kingdom Metazoa; phylum Chordata; class Lepidosauria; order Squamata; family Natricidae; genus Thamnophis; species Thamnophis elegans. The sequence continues at coordinate 54,025,259 of NC_045549.1, forward strand.
ATGGCAACTTCAATTTCATTTTTCCACATTATTTTCACTGTCAATTTATCAATATGAATATCTTACAAATTGATAAGATAGATCTGTATTACAGGGAAATAATTATAGAAATTACTTTCTCACAGTCATGTTTTATATCACAAATGAAGGTGAATATACATATCCCAGGACATTGTTGAAGGAACCAATCTGGGTCAGTCACCGGGAAAGGGTTTACTTCTTCCAAGCTTTTGGAATTGTGCTGGAGCCCATGTTCAGGGAATTCCTCTCTGTGCTTTGGCTACTCTCTGTGTGTCCTATTCTGCATAATATTATGTTAAATAGTGCCTGGTTGTGTGACGCTTTTTAGTAGTTGATTGGGATGTTGATGGTCAGCTATTAAGCATTAGTTCCTTGTGCTGCCAAGGCCTCACTTCCTAAGCATTGATAAGCTGGTGGTAAACCAGCACTCTGACTGACAAGGGATCCATTTTGCAGGCTTCAATCACTTCCCTGGCTGATTTTGTGCCTGCTCATCCAACAATGTTGGTAGCTATAAAAAATTGAATTGCAATGTAAAGCTACCAATGAGTTCAGATCTCTTTGCCTGACTGCTTGCTTGTGTTCTGTAATCTATCATACATAGTCCAGGCAAGTGATCCTGTATATTACATTGGAAGGATCTCCAAGCAATCTTTGCCATGCATAATTGGTCCTCATATGGTAGCCTCTGGGCTTACTTGCAGATCTCGAAAGCTGCTTTCTACTGTTTTCAAAATGTTTTTGATGTATGGCAGGCTGTGCCATTGCACTAAATATGTATATTCATTCATTCATTCATTCATTCAATCAATCAATCAATTTCTATAGCCACCCACTAAGGTTTTGTATCTTGTTTCTTTCTTTCTTTCTCTCCACATGTTGTGCAGACATTGTGTAACAAATGCTTGTCTGTGCGCCCATTCTACCTGAATTGTTAACATAGGAACATTCTCTCCTGAATTCAATCACTTCAGAGTTTCCACCAATCTAGAGGGAGGCCTTGTCAGGAGCCTTATTGATCTCTGAAATGTGGAAGTAATAAAGTCCCCCAACAAGAGTTTCCAAACTTTTTTTCTTGAGCACAAATCCTAGAGAGCTGTTTGATTTACAGAAGAATTCCCAGGCATCACATCAAAACAGAAGCTTGGAGTGACATTGGAAGGAGATGAGAAGTATGTCAACAGATAGCATATGGCAAAAGTCCCTATTCCCTATTAATAGTAGGGGAAATGGAGGGTAGAGCTGTTTGTACGAGCTCTTTTATAGGAAAATTTAGAATTTAATTAATTTAATTTTAGAAATTAAATATGCACTTTCACTTTTATTTATAAAGTATAAGAACTAGTTTTTCATTTGAAGATTGACAAATAAATAGAGGATGCATTGAAATGAATGGTGGCATGGTTATTTTGAATTTATGAGGTTATTCTGAATATATTTGCACAATTATGTGTTTAAACGGTATAGGGTTTCCTGCCTAGACAGAGGATTGGACTAGAAGACCTCCAAAGTTCCTTCCAACTCTGCTATTGTATTGTACTATGTTTTCTAGCAATGCAACATGTTTGCTTTGCAAATTACTTACATTCAATTGGTTGAAATAGCATAAAGACATTTGTAATAAACTGTGTGGAAAATAATAATAAATCAGGTGACAAATATAGCCTTGCAATATTTGTTAAAGCAAGATCTATTTCCCAAACAATCTTTGTTATTTGTTGTTTGCATTATATTTTTCTTTAATGTTTATCTTAAGTGCTCATTCAGTCTATAAAAACAATAAAAATAAATGGATAATATCACACTCTGAGAAAGTCTTGTTTATAATACTAGAAAACTCATAGATGGTTTGTGTAATAATGTACACATGTGAATAAAAATCAATCCTTTCATTAATTTTCAACTTTTAATGCCTTCCGCTGATTTTCAACTTTGCATAACATTCAAATATTTCTAAAGTTGAGTATTCAATCAGTTTTTTCTGAAAATCATGTTAACTCCTTGGCACAAGATTATTTCCATGGCTGCTAAAATAAGAAGTCTAAAATTTAAAAGCTCCTACAGATTTGTTAAAATAATATTTCTGCACATATAGCACATTTCACTCTCATCTTGGCTAAGAAATGAGTTTCCCTCTGAGAACCTCAAGAGTCAATTCAAACAGAGAGGGGAAAAATACAAAGAATAAATCTTAATTTAATAATATCTTTATTTAGTAGATGGTTATATTTAAGCACAGTAGAAGCCAGCTTTTAATGGCTGAGTACAGTAATTAGTAATAGTTACTCCATAAAGAAAAACCTCACTATATTATACAGGCAAAAAATGAAGAAATAAATATAATCAAATATCCAAAGCAATTGCCACCATGCTACAGAGATAATATGAATTCCATATTTTCACCATCAACCTGGGTCAATAGAATTGTGTGAAAGCGACTATCTTGCTAAAGCAAGGAAGATGACTTTGAAAAAATTGTTATTGGTATTATTTATAAAATGGGTAAAATTGTAATTGGTATTATTTATAAAATGGGTATGCAAAAGAATTAATATGGACTGCTCTGTTCAAGATTCTAGCCCATTCACTGCCAGTCATTTATGATCTTTCTTTCCCTTTCCACTGTCTTTCAACATAACTCCACTTTTCATACTTAATCTTCAATGCATTATTAGAATCTCTTCTTTTATTTGGATCTCATGTCTGCCCAAGCCCAAGTGAGTCTAGGGGTATCCAATAAGTCCAATATATGGATTTAAAATACACAATAAAAACTGTATAAATGTTTAACACTAACCAATATGCAAAAAAGTAATAATCAAAGGGTTTACAAGCACCCCAACACGAGGCCTTGAGAGTTCCAGAAATCGAAGAACGTGGGAGGTGTGCATATGTATAGTCACGTAAAAAATTAAAATTATTCAACAAATAATGAACAGAGATGATATTCCCTTTCAAGGAAAAATAGACCCTTCTGGGCTTCTCAAAGACTACTTTTAGTATCCTGCATCTGCTATTGAGCTGAATTTGTATGGAACAGCCTGGCCCGGGGTGGGTGGCAGTGGTTTGAAATCTTCTCCACTTGTAGATGGTCTTCTGGATAACTGTATGATGATGTCCATCTGTTTGTCTTTTAAAATCTCTTTCCACTCATAGCTATTGATAACCTTCTTTCTGAAGGCCTTAAGTCATATGGTGACACCACACACTTTAGCAACAAAGAGCAAATCAAATTAAATTAAATGCCTGAAGTTCCTTCGAATGGTCTCTAACAATGGTCATATTTTGAATCTTAGCTGGTGCATCTAATTTTAATTTTAAATATTTGAGATAGTGATAAATCTACTTATTTTTTCCAGATGCAAAATTTACATGTATGTTTATTTAAATTACACAATGGATTTCAAAATGTAAATGGTACATTGCATTTGTTATATATCCTTTAAGAATTTTGTCCAAATGAAGATCAAATATATATTTATGTGGAAATATGCTAAAAAGGTTTTAAAATGTCAATAAGTTGTATTTACTTTTTCACATGATTGTACATGTTCCCTTCTTCCCACTCCATTTTATTTACCTATCAACCTGTGAAGATTTTTTCCCTTCTTTCACTAAACTAAACCATGTCATTCCAGAAACCAGGAGATATTTCAATCCTGATTTTTCTTTCCATTGTGCAAACTACTTTAAATCTTGGGATTACCAAATCTTTGGTGTATGATGCAGCTTTGCCATATTGGATGGAATACTTTATGTAGTAAGTTAATGATATTGACCAATAAACAAATAGGGTGTTGGTACTTACCTGATATGCCTATTCTCATAGTGTGGGAGGAGTATCCAGGATAGGATGGGTTGACCTCGTTCTCTCATTGGTTGAACTGAGTCCCATAAGCTCTTTAAGACATGCCCCTATTGCCAGGTATTCCCAGTTTTGACAAAGAACTCTATCAGACTCAATGTGTCATCCACTCAGATCTTGTCCTAATTCTAACAAAAACTTTATTTAAACTTTAACAGAACCGGTTCACCACTGCGAATTATCTCAACAACAAGACAATATCAGGGAGGGGCTGGATACTCCTCCCCCACTATGATAATAGGCGTATCAGGTAAGTACCAAGACCCTTTCTCCATAGTGAGGGGAGGAGTATCCAGGATGGGACGTACCAAAGCTCAGTGTCACTAGGGAGGGTTCCCACATAGTGTAAATGCATAACCTTATGCTAGGTGAGCTGTTTCTCCCACTCTGTGAACAGTCTGTAATACCCTACGTCCAAATAATGCCTCCACTGAGGCGAAGGAGTCCAGTTTATAGTTCCTCATGAATGGTGAGGGAGAAGTCCAAGTAGCTGCCCTGCAGATCTCCGTCAAGGTGGCTTGCGTGGCCCAGGCTGCTGAAGTGCCCACACTTTGTGTGGAATGTGCAGTAATCGGCCCCGGTGTCTACAGCCCCCGTGCTTGGTAGGCCGTTGCAATGCAGGTCCGTAACCATCTGCCTATGGTGGTAGCAGTCACCTTGTTCCCCAAGGACCTGGGCTGGAACGAAACGAACAGGGCTTCTGACTTCCTGCTCGGTCGAGTCCTCTTGAGGTATATCCTCAGGGCCCTCCTCACATCCAAAGTGTGCCATTTCCTCTGTAGCGGGTGAGAAGGGTCCGGACAGAAGTTTGGTAGTATCAATTCTTGTGACCAATGTAAACAATTGCATACCTTGGGTATGAAGGAAGGGTCTACCCAAAAGACCACTCTGTCCTGGTGGGACACATGTAGATCTTCCCTGTTGGACAATGCCTATAGTTCAGATATCTGCCTGGCTGAGGTAATGGCCACCAAGAAGGCCACCTTGAGTGTCAGGAACCTGAGGGATATTGTACGAAGCGGTTCAAGGGGGGAACCTGTTAGGGCATCCAGCACTCTGTGCAAGTCCCAGGAAGGGTACCTGTGTACCGTGGGTGGTTTAAGGTTAAAAGCCCCCTTGAGGAACCGCCTGACCAGGAGGTGGTGAGTCAGTGTCTGAGACCTACTGCGTAGAAGCACCGACAAAATTGCAGATACTTGTCTCCTGATGGTGTTAAGAGCCAACCCTCTGTCCAGGCCCACCTGAAAAAAGTCCAGGACTTGGGGGACTGTGGCTTGAACTGGTTCCTGGTGGCGCACCATGTGCAAAAAGGCGCATCACGTGGAGTTGTAGATACATTCCTTGGACAGCCTGCGTGCCATCTGGATGGGCTGTATAACTCTGGGGGAGATGTTTCCCTCCCTTAGGACGCTCCGCTCAAGTGCCAGGTGGTCAGCTGCAGCCACTGAGGGTCCGGGTGCTCCAGCAACCCCTGGTTGAGGGAGATCCTTTCCCGAGGGATTCTCCAGGGCCTCTCCACCGACAGGGATCGGAGGTCGGCAAACCAAGGCCTCCAAGGCCAATGTGGGGCAATCAATACTACCTCTGCCCGCTTCCGCAGAATCTTCTGCATGACCCTGGAAATCAATGGCAAGAGTGGGAAGGCGTAAAGGAGCCCCTGGGGCCACGGGCAATGGCACATGTGTCCACAGGGAGGGCTCTGCATGCCATCACAGCTATAGATAGCTGAGAAAAGAGAGACTGCTATAACACAAATTGTCTAGGATTTTTACTTTCCACCTTGATGAAAAGACATCAAGGACAATTAACAGAATCAGTGAAGCATCAGAAAATGTTAAGCCAATAAAAAATTGGCAAATATAGGCTATTACTTTTAAAAGAACCATTCCTGTTTCCATGCAGACTAAAGTATTTGACATAACATGAGAGTATTATAATGAGGTTATAGGTTTATAAAAATCTTCACTGAAAGTCAATTTGATATTTTTAATTTGTATCTGTTAAACATATTGCTCCTCACTGTAATGACTTACAGGTAAACTTTGCTTAATGACTGCCCCATTTAGCAAGTGTTCAAAGTTACATCATGCTGAAAAAGTAACTTTATAACCCGTTCTTGCATTTACAATCACTGTAGAATCCCCATGGTCTTGTGATCGACATTCAGGAACTTTGCAACAGATTTTTTAAAATTAATTAATACACTTATTTTTGTTGTTTTTTCATGCTCCTTCTGTCCTAAATTCTATTTTCTATTCACAAATTTCCCCAAATCCATTTAAAGTTTGTTTTGAAACACTGAAGTTTGCTCTGAGAAAATTTGATCCTTTTTATAAATTAGTTGTTTCCAAACTGTGAGAAAACTTTTTATTGGAAAGGCAACATGTTTTGTGGCACTTACATTCACTATGTTTATGTGACCCTGCAGTAAAGGCTAAGTTTAATTATTTTTTCCCTACTCATCTGTTTTTATATAGAATCTAAATCCTTAGGATGTAACATTACATTTTTGATATTGTCTATGTACCTGAAGAAAAGTATTCAATATATACCTGAAACTTTTCTCTCCAAGTATTACCATTCCAAAAGGCAGCTATTGGAATCTTCATCTCAATATTTCCTGTCAACAGAACCATGTTCTCCAATCCACATAATGTTTAACCAAAGACATCTTCAGTGAATATCATCCACAACAATCCATTTGTCATCACGAGACTGAAGAAAATTGTGCTGAATCTCAAAGTGGTATATATTCAAAATGATTACCATTTAGTAAATGTATTCATGCAGGTTTTAAAGCATAGTGAAGATGTGAAACTGAAGCCACCAGCTCTATATATCATAGGAAACTGTCAAATGTAATGCATTTTTTAAAAGTTTAGTAGACAGTGAAATGACCAATCATCCCTTCTTTTACCAGTGTATTCGTTAAATGAATGTACAGGTCAATAAGTGGACCTTGGGGATGGGGGAAACTCTGGAGGCCTAGTGTAGGCACAAGCCCACCTGCTGCAGGACTCTCAAGGTCTCCCCAACCCCAAGATATGGCATGCACCGCTTCCTGCCCCTCAGGTACCTCACATGCCAGTCTTCTGCATAACTGACTGTCTTGCCAGTGAGAAAAAAATGGGGAAGGATACACTGGCCATGATTGTCTTTCCCAACTTTCCTCAGTCCTTCCCCCTGCCAAGGTGCCCCAGAAAGGACCATTTCTTTAGCCTTTCAGAGCTTTCTGCACCAATCAGCTGGCTATCAGGAGGCTGGAAAGCTTTCCTACCCCCTGCTAGAAGCAAGCCGTTGCATAAAAGGCAGCAGCTTCAGGATAAGAGTCCCCAAACCTTTCTCTTGCTTAATCTCTCTCTCCCTCACACAAAACCACATTTCTTCAATAAACAAAATTAAAAAAAGCTTGTTGATCTCCCTCCCACACATCTCAATTAGGTGCCAAAACTAAACAGTCCACCTCTACTTTCTAACCCTTTTAAAAACCTTGTCTCAGGGCTGAAGAATAGAGGAAAGAAGCAAGCAAGGGGAAAAATTTTCCTGCAGCTTTTTCCCTTTAACTGGAGAAAAAAAAATGTTAATCTCCAAAACTAGAGACTTATGCAACAAAATGAAGGATGCTGGGTGTCTGCAAACTTTAGATGTCCATCTGACTGACTGTTAGGACTTAGAAGCTAGACTGTAGACTTCCTCTACAGGCAGTCAGACAAGTTGTTGGGACTCCAAAAATGGTGACCACTTCCAGGAGACATGGGGAGCAGGCCTGAGCACTGTTGGTCCTCTCGGGAGAAGAGAGACAGGAATACTACAGCATCCCAGTGGTCTGTTGCAGTGGGGGGTTCCTAATCGGTTTACTACTGGTTCGCTGTGCACGCACGTGTGCCAGATGTGCTCTGTGTGGCGGGTGCAATTGAACAAAAATTGGTCAGAAAAAAGGGAAAACAGCTGAGAGCGCCAATTCAAGCTGCCGCCCTGGATCAGCTGGAAACTTGAATAAAAGTAAGTATAACCCAGGGGTGGGTAGGCGGGCGGGCCCTCTTTTAACAAAAACATAGTCTGTTGTAAGGACAAAGGACCATGGAGACACTGTAGATATCTTAATTTAGAAACATGATTGTAAGTAGTTTGGGGTGTTGGTCGTAGCTTTATACCATCATTAAGTAGCCTGTCATTTCTCAAGGACTACCTGCATTGTAGCAGGAGAAATTGAATGGGATACATCTGAAGGAATGCTTAGTTACTAAAGCTGTTATTTACAGCCCCAGTTTGATTTCTATAACCTGAAGCTGTACCACAAGGTTCTATCTTAGGTCCAGTACTCTTCAATATCTTCATTAATGACTTAGATGAGTGAATAGAAGGAAATCACATTTACAGACAACACTAAGCTGGTAGGAATAGCAAACACTTCAGAAGACAAGCTCAAGATCCAAAAAGATCTTGACAGACTTGAACAAGTTCTTGCAAAATGAAATTTAAAGTGGAGAAAAGCAAGGTTTTACACTTGGGTAGGAAAAACCAAAGGTACAAGTACAGATTAGGGGAAACCAAGCTCAAAAACAATAATTGTGAGAGGCACTTTGTAATACTAGTGGATGATTACTTAAACATGAGCTAACAGTGTGTGACAGCAGCCAAAAAAACCTAATACAATCCTTGTTTGTATAAACAGAGGCATAGAATCAAAATCACTTGAAGCTTTATAAAGCCTTATAAGGCCACACTTGGAATACTGCATCCAGTTTTGATCACCACATTACAAAAAAGATGTTGAGACTTTGGAGAAAGTGCAAAGAGCAACTAAGATGATTAAAGGCCTGGAGACTAAAACATATGAAGAACAATTTATTGTCCAAAGCACCAGAGGGCAGGACAAGAAACAATGGATTGCAACTAATTCATGACAAAAGCAACCTTGAATTAAGGAGAAACTTCTTAACAGTGAGGACAATTAACCAATGGACCCGCTTGCTGCCAGAAGTTGTGGGTGCTTCATCACTGAGGTTTTTAAGAAGAGACTGGACAGTCATTTGTCTGAAATGGTATAGAGTCTTCTGCTTGAGCAGAGGGTTGGACTACAAGATCTCCAAAGGTACCTTCCAGCTCTATTCTGATTGATTGATTGATTGATTGAACCATATAAAAATGATGAGTAAGAGAAACTAGATACATGAATGGGTAAGGACCACACAGTGAATCAGATGAAGTGCAAAGGAGTGCTATTAGACTCATATAGAAAGAAAGAAATTGGGGAAGGGCGGTGGAGGGCAGGGGTGGCAGGCAGAAAGTAAGGCCTCCAAACATACATTTATGATCATTTACACCATAATGCATTTCTTATCATAACAATGATATTTTCATCCATATAGAAACATACAAAAATCTTTTAAGGAATAGAAACTTCGCTTGGGGATTTAAACATTACCTAGAAAGTTGCCTACTGAAAGACATGGACTTAGGCAGATACAAGCTTTCCCATCAGTCCTCATCCTATGGCAATTACTTTAAAATCTTTCTATTTAGACATGTAATTTATTCAGTTTTTGTGTTTACAATAGTCCTTGCCTCAGCAGGTGGCAGGACAGGACTATCACTATTTAGCTTTGGAAGCAACTGGGATGAAAGATTTTTTAGGAAACCCCAGACTATAGGCTAGATCCATCATGACAAACCTATAGCACACGTGCCAGAGGTGGCATGCAGAGCCCTCTCTGTGGGTATGTGCGCCGTCGCCAGTTGCTCTTCTCGGTTCCAGCATGCCAGCTGGTCCAGCGTGCATCCGCACCGGCCAGCTGCTCTCTTCTGGGTTCCAGCATGTACATGCTGGCCTGCACTCATGTGTGCACCAGGACCCAGGAGAGAGTAGCTGGCTGGTGTGCATGCACGCTGAACCAGCTGTTTGGCACACATGCGCGCTGTGGGACCTGGAAAAGCAGCTGGGCACTGAGTGCATGTGCACCAGCCAGCTACTCTCTTCTGGGTTCTGGCATTGTGACGTGCATTCCAGTTTCAGTACTCAGTGCTGAAAAGGTTAACCATCATTGGGCTAAACCATCCTCTAAAAAATACTTGGGCATTAATAAAAAGATACTTCTGCACTGCTACCAAGAGAATTACATAGAGCCATATCAATAAAGTTACAATACAGTAGGGACTGGAATCTTGGTCACTGAACAAAGCAGGCCTTAAACAAGACATGTACATGACTGCTTCCCTCAACAACCACAAAGCCAACACTCTGAGTTGTGGTCATTAAGTAATTTCCTGGGTTGTTAAGTGGATGGAGTCCCGGGGAAAGAGCTTGGGTGCTTGGGGTGGGGAGAAGCCCTGAAACGGTACACTGGGAGCAAATCCTCATTGGGCTGTAGGAATGGAGTTAAAATCTTCAGGAAGGATCCAATGAAGGATTTATGTTGCCTCTGTCCAGTGAAAGTTTGGGTTGGAAATGTCAGCTCTGGAAGAGGAGAATCATGGGAGTCCTTTTGATTTTGAAGAGATGTCCTGTATGGATCTGAGATTCCCCATGGCAGTCTTTCAGATGGCTGCACAGAACTTTCCCTGCAGTATTTCCCATTGACTTTCTAGGGAAAATAGCATAGAATATTGCAAATAGAGGTCAGCAACCACAAAGATTGCAATCATGTGACCACCGGGGGGGGGGCACACTTTACAACAGCCAGTAGCACTTTACAAATGGTAAAGCACCTTTTCCAAAACCCATTGTAATTTCAAATGGTCATTAAATGATCAGTTGTAAGTTGAAGACTGCATATAATTCAAAATAATTTGAAAGACTCTCTGTTTTATAATATTCCTTTGAATTGTGTAGCTTTCTTTACGGAATTCTACCCACTGTAAGCACTTGCCACTGCTTGCTCCTTGCCACAGCAGCCACCCCTAGCCCATCCACCACAGCAGCAACCTGCACAGTTTTCCATCCTCCAGAGCTCTCTACCCATACCCATGTCATGGGAGCCTTCCCACCTTTGGAAGCAACCATCCCCAGCCTGGCTGTGCTTGTGCAGTAGCTGCTCATGAATGAGCTTGCTCACACTAATTTATTTATGTATTTATTTATTAAATTTCTATGCCACACATCTCACTATTTAAAGCACTTCCTGTGCCCGGCCTTGCTTATGTCACAGCTGCTGCTTTTCTTCCCATCAGTCTGCTTGTGAGATAGCCAGGAATTGCAGCTTCCTGTCAGCTTTCTCATTGAACTGCTTGTTAGAAACTGGCAGGAAGTAATTAGGACATCTTACTTAACAACCCCACAATCCTTGTTTAACGCAGACAATGGAACTGCCAGAATTGCTGTCGCTAAGTGATGTGGTCACGTGATGTGCTTTACAAAAGCATCACAAAGTGGACTTCCGGGGCGGGACCTTGCTGATGGCGGCAGCTTAACGAGCTGCCCCCGGGTTCCTGGCCGCGTTATCTGCCTAAATACCTGGTAGATACCTCATTCTTCAGGCAAAGAAGAATGAGAGAGAGATCCAGCTGGTAAGAGCTTTTCTTTGAAGTTTGCAGCTTTTTTTTTTTTTGCTGCGAATGGAAGGGGGGCCGACCGAAGGCTGAATCACATCTCCGTGCCAGAAACTTCTGCTGTAATCATTACGGCGCAAAGTAAGGAACCCCCGCTTAGGACAATTTTTGATATATTTATTTGAGATTAATACAAGCAGAGTCCGTACCCGAGAACCTTATCTGCCTTTTTTTTAAAAAAAAAAGAAAGAGCTTTCTTTGTGCACTTGGTTTCTAAAAAAAATAAGCTCCTAAAATGGCGGGTGCCACATTCCTAACTGTCCGGCAGAAAAAGATCAAAGGAACAGCCAGATAGCATTCTCTTACTAATTAGTTTCGTTTCTCTGAAGAGCTTACAAGACTTTTTTCTTATCAACTTTTAAAAGCTTTAAAAGACTCCTTGTTAATATAGAGACATTCCAAACAGAGATGAATATGAACTGTTTCGTTACAATGCTAATCTTTTGAAACCTGCTTTGTTACAATGCTCTTTTCTGAAACCTTTTGAAAAACCTCTAAGAACAAATAAAGGGGGGACTTAATACTTTCTTCCCTCGTAAGCTACACAACGGGCCAGCAGAGTTTGAATAATTGTTGAATAATTGTTTGAAGAAAAGATATAATGGCATCAAAATTAAATTCAGGGAGACCTCTTTTTAGGAGTACATCTCACGCACCTGGCACAAAGTTGCAGCTTCCACCCTCTATGCCCCCTACTGGAGATTTGCTAACGAAAGAACTTTTTTTTGAGACTCTTAGAGAATTTAGAGAGCAGAATTTAGAAACTCTCAGAGAATTCAGAGAGGAGATAAAGAAATTTAATGCAGACTTATATGATAAGCTTGATACTAGGATTGCCAAAACAAAGGACGATATGGTGGGACTTGTAACTGTATTGACAGAATATGTTTCTGGAATGGAAGATAAGCTAGAGGTTCTTGATGAAGCCAACACTAACTTGACATCCAAAATTGAAGTGGTGCAACAAAAAGTTGAAAACGCTGAAAAACAAATTGTTATGATACACTACAAACAGATGGAGCTTGCATTAAGAGTCAGGGGGCTGCGTGAAAACGAACAGGAGAACTTGAAGCAGATTTTCTCAGAGGCTTTTAACCGTCTGGTGGAAAGACCGGGGTCCAACTTTGACTGGCAGATCGAAAAAATTTATCGCGCTAACTCTTGGGTGGCAAAACAGAGGCAACTCCCCCGAGATGTAATTACCGTATTTTCACCCATATAACCCGCGGGTTATATGCGTTTTTTACATGCACAGCACCCCCCCTGCGGGGTATAAAAGTGGGCGGGGTATACGTAAAATATTTTGCACAGATTAACTAAAGGAAGAGCTTGGGACCACCACTTTCCTCGCGGCAGTGGGCTGGCTCGGCGGCTCGGGCTCCTTTTCTCCCTTTTCCTGCTTGGGTTTCGGGACGCCTTCGTGAAAACCCCGCCCCTGGCTATGGGCGAAGCGACCAGGAAGAAGCAGGAGGTGAGAGGAAGCGCAGGCGGTGCTCGGCAGCCCGGATTCTGCAGCTCCTCGCCTTCTCTGGGCTTGGAAGTCCGGCAGGAAGGGAAGGGGAGGAGGCGGCGGCGCGGCTGTGGTTCCGTTTTCACACACACACCCACTCCCTTCTTCTGCTTTGCTCTGTGAAAGGGCTTCACTGCCGAAGCATTTTGGTTTTTTTTTTTAAAAAAAACCGTCCCTTTCTCTCTCCAGTTAACAGGGCCAACCCAAGCGGTGCATTTTATCTGGGAGGCGACACACACACACACACACACACGACACGTGCGGCAGGAGGAGCGGCGTCCTCCGCGCTCTCGGCTGCCACAAACGCCACGCAACGAGGGAATCTCCTTTTGGGGGGGGGTGTGAGACGCTGACAGAAAAAGGGCAAGCAGTGGCCGCGTGAGGCAGCCTTGAGAGCTCCAAACGACCTACCGTACTGGCTGGCGAGGTTAGTTCTCTAAAGGCCGTTGAAAGCTCCGGGGAAGCTTTCTCAGCGTCTCACACCCCCCCCCCAAAAGGAGATTCCCTCGTTGCGTGGCGTTTGTGGCAGCCGAGAGCGCGGAGGACGCCGCTCCTCCTGCCGCACGTGTCGTGTGTGTGTGTGTGTGTGTGTCGTCTCCCAGATAAAATGCACCGCTTGGGTTGGCCCTGTTAACCGGAGAGAGAAAGGGACGGTGTTTTTTTTTTTTAAAAAAAAAAACAAAATGCTTCGGCAGTGAAGCCCTTTCACAGAGCAAAGCAGAAGAAGGGAGGGTGTGTGTGTGTGTGTGAAAACGGAGCCACAGCCGCGCCGCCGCCTCCTCCCCTTCCCTTCCTGCCGGACTTCCAAGCCCAGAGAAGGCGAGGAGCTGCAGAATCCGGGCTGCCGAGCACCGCCTGCGCTTCCTCTCACCTCCTGCTTCTTCCTGGTCGCTTCGCCCATAGCCAGGGGCGGGGTTTTCACGAAGGCGTCCCGAAACCCAAGCATTTTTTTTTCCTATTGAATTTCAAGATCTCTCCCTTGAGTTGAGTTCCTCCAACCCCTCCCCAGCTCGCCCAGGCTTTCTCCTCCGATTGGTTTTAATGGGTAGGTCCGATGGAATAGCGCTAATGTAATGTTTGCCGATGGCTTACTCGTTGCGGGTTATATAAGTGGGCGGGGTATACAGGAAACATTTTACACGATCTTGAAAACCTGCAGGTTATTCGCGTGGGCGGGTTATTTGCGTGGGCGGGTTATATGGGTGAAAATACGGTATATACTTTACTACAAGAGAGTTTAGAAACATGATACTACAAGAGTCTTATAATACCAGGCTTCAAATTGGCGGACAGGACTTGATTGTCTTGAAAGAAATACCACCCCAAATGCTAAGAGCCAGGAGAGATTATGCTTTTCTAGTGGAAGAACTCAGAAACCGTCAGATACAGTATAGATGGGATGTACCATTTGGTATCATAATTACATTTGATAAGCAAAAATATCATCTCAATTCTGTATGGGAAGCCCGAGATTTTTATCACAAGACCCTGAAGGTGGGACACCCTGAATTATCTGGATCTGGAGAAAGACTACGAGAAGGACAAGATAAACAGCAAATCACACAACTACCAGACAAAAAGCACCATTTCCTCCTTCCGGAAGGGCAAGGGACCAGAGAACAAAGATCTAGCCGTATGACTACCAAACGAATGGGAAAACAAGGCATATTGCAACAACCTCAATAATCATTGGCCATTGATCAAGGAGTTATGGTCTGAACTCTTTACAGAAGAGAAAGAAAATATTTCACTATCTCAAACAGTTCAAGAACGATATAGTTTGTCTGCAAGAAATTCATATCAAATCAACTGATCAAAAATATCTGTTCAACCCCGAACTTGGTCAATATTTCGTGACCTCTGCTACGGAAAAGAAAAATGGTATAGTTGTATATTTAAGAAAAGACATTAAGGCTGAGTTAATTGAAGCAGATCCCTTTGGAAGATATATCGCATTAGACCTAATTCTAGAAGGGAAAAAGACTTGATGGACAACTTCGAATTGAGAAATGTTTGGCGAGAAAGAAACGCAGAGGCATATGACTTCACCCCTTTTTCTGATGGACATCAATCCCTTTCAAGGATTGATTTTATACAAATCACTAATGATTTATTTTCTAGGGTGAAGAAGACAAAGATTGCGGCGTGGGTCCTCTTGGATCATAACCCAGTCTGGACGGAATTGGGAAGGGTAGTGCAGGCAAGAAGGTCTTGGAGGTCGAATGAGAGTTTATTTAGATATGAAAAGTATATTAATGATTGTAAAAAAATTGCCACCTGAATACTTTGTTCTGAATACGAATAAGGGTATATTCATGGAATTTGTAGGGGATGTAAGTAAAGCATATATGAGAGGAGTACTGATGAATATAAACAAAATACATAGACATAAACAAGGGCAAAAACGAAAAGAATTGGAAGAGGAAATCAAAAGAAAAATTTGAAATGTATCCAAATTGTGTTATAGAGGGAAGGAGGTACAAAGGGGACAAAATTAAGGGTTTAGATATAGACAGATACTTAGATAAAGAGATAATACCCCTAGTTAGAGAAGAGTACAGGCAAAAGTTGAACCAACAAATAACTTCTGGGGAAATCCTGCAGGTAATCAAACAACTAAGATTAGGAACAATGTAAACTGCTTAAAGTCTGTCTAATGGCAAGAAGCTGAGTTCAACGCAGAGATTTTACTGACTTTTTTTTCTCTTCCCCCCCCCTTTTTTAATTTCCTTGGTTTTAATATATCTTAGACTGTGTTTGATAAAAAGCTATACCGTGTACGGGCTCTGGGAAGTCGGGGGGGGGGAAGGGAGGTGGGGTCATAGGGGAGAGGGGGGAAATATAGTATGTGCCAGATTTTAAAGTAACATGATTGCACTTGTATACTGTTGCCTTTTTAATTCTAGTGTAAAAATAAGAAGCTGAATATATTGATAGATAGTAGAAATACACCGAAGGGAGGAGCAGAGGGAAAGAAGAAAGAGGGGTAGAGGGGGTGGGAGAGAGGATCGGAAGGAGGGTGAGATGGAAGGGAGGGAGTGTATTGGGAGAAAGGAGTGATAGAGGGGGAGGGGAAGTAGGAGAGGGGAATGTTGGAGGGGAGAAAGGAAAGTTGGAGGGGGGTGAAAGAAAGGGTGTATGGAGGGTTGAAGTGGTATATTGGGTTTGTATTTTGGGGAGTATTTTTGACAAGGATGGCTGTGTTTATTGCTCAATGTTATATGGCCCCGGTCATGCACAGTATATATGTGACTGTATGAAATGAAAATGAAAATAAAACATATTTGAAACGAAAAGCATCACAAAGTGATGAAAATTCCAGTCCCAGTTTGTCATTGTAATTTGAGGACTACCTGTACTGAGACTAGTTATAATAACAGAATGTTGCATTTCTTATTATGTTATATTTCTTCCTGTTATTTATAGTTCTGTGAATTAAAGAGATGTCAGATTGAACTGCTTATGAGTATTATGCGCCTGTTGTGGACTTAAAATATTTTTTATCCCTTGTCACCCTAGTAACAATTTTTCTTCAATATCTGTTTCAAATTGACTACATTTCATGGAAAACTTCTGAAAGTAGTTTACATGAAAGAGTAATGTTAGCATTTATACTGTGTCATAAGTCAATAAATCATAATTATGATTTGTTTGAGCAAACAAGACCATCCAAGTTCACACAATACTGAACCTTAATACACTGAATTGTCAGTGTAAGGAAACAAATTTTTAAAAATGATTAAATAATCAAACTAATGTTAAGTTTAATGAGTGGTAATTTGAGCCACCATGTCCCAGCTCTAACAATTATAATAACAGAAAATTCATAGTATAGTAGTACAATTTAATTAGCTATACACTTCATGTTTTGATGTCCATTAACTGGGCAAAACAGTACATCATAGGGCCGTGATGGCTAAACCTATGGCACGTGGAGCCATTTGTTAGGGTATGCGAGGCATTGCCCTATCAGCTCCAGTCTGCATGCATGCACTGGCCAGTTGACTTTGGCCTTCATTTTTGGCTGTTTTTCGCCCTGCAGAGGCTTTCATGAAGCCTTCGGAAGGCAAAAAACAACCCAAAGCGCAAACCGCAAGTTTGGGAACATACTTTCAGTTTGCGCATTG
Source organism: Thamnophis elegans (assembly GCF_009769535.1). Classification (NCBI taxonomy): domain Eukaryota; kingdom Metazoa; phylum Chordata; class Lepidosauria; order Squamata; family Natricidae; genus Thamnophis; species Thamnophis elegans. The sequence continues at coordinate 54,042,330 of NC_045549.1, forward strand.
GGCTGCTTTTCACCCTCTGGAGGCGGCCTACAGGCAACCTGGAAGTCCGTTTCCGAACTTCAGGGTTGTGTGTTGGGCTGTTTTTCGCCCTCAGGCGGCTTCCTGGGAACCCTGGGTCTCCATGTCTGATAGCCCTGGTTCTGGCTCATCCTCCTCTTCCAAGAAAAAAACCAATGGGGCCATCACAATGTGAAGAAATGTACCTTTCCTGATCCACATCCCTGGCTCATTGTGCATCCCCCACACCATTCCCTCACAGACTATTCCTGAATTTCACAGCATTTCTTTCCAAATCCATGCTACCCATGATTGGCTCATTTCTCACACAACTCTGAGATCCCCTTCTTGACCCATACCATCACCCTCTTGTTACACCCCAATGATTCTCATGGACCCTGTGTCATTGCACCATTTCTAGCATCTGCATGCCCTGCCTGACCCATGTAGTATCTTTGGTGCACACCACTACCATTCTCAACTCATGTAGCACCTTTTGTGCATTCCCTCACATGCACTCCTGATATGTACTCCTGCACATGAAGATGGCAAGAAGGTTGGAAATTGCTCTCAGTGCTACTGCTTTTTTGCCTGCCTGTGGTTATTCTGTTTCTCTATTTAGGTAAGGAAATATCTCTGAAATGATGTTCCAACAAGGCATTGATTGCCTAGTACAAATTAAATCCTAGGAAGCATAGGAGGTGATAACTAGAAACAACTGGTTGATCTCAACAGAAGCTAAGCTTGTGTTGATCTAATTAATAGCTGGATTGCCTTCCAATCCAAACACAAATTATTTTTCTCTATTTTTCTCTTTTCCTTGCAAGCCTGTTCAAATGTAATAAATCTCATAAAGCTCCAGTTGAAATATTTTACCTAATGTAATATGCAATTTTACCACCTGTAAAGTACTTCGGGCTATTGCACATAAGGATATTTTTATACTAAGGAAATAAGGTATGTGAAATAGGCATCTATATAAACTGAACAAACAAATAGAAATACTGTATTATGCCCTGGATTTTCCCCCACAAACCCTTTCTCTCCTAAAACTTCCTCATATTATATATTTGCAAACATCTTTATGAATTTGTAAATATTTTTGTTTGCTTTCTCAACAGTCTTTTGAACTGCATATTCATGAATTCAGATCTTCCGAAAGCTGGTCATAATGGACAGTTACTCTGTTTATCTGGAATAATGCAGATTGGTTTTATATAGCGTCTAAATACAGCTAAGCGTTGTACTATAAAAGTTCACACAATTGTTAAACATGCACATTTCCTTGGCCTGTGGTTCCACAGAGTGAGATTCTGCCAACACAAATTTAGTAAGACTTTTGCAATCAAAATACTCATTGTTTCAGGATTTCACAAGCTCTTTAGTGTTGAAAAGCTGTGATTTGTGGCCTTTTTGAAGACTGCTCTTGCTTTATATTCTTTATATCAACAGAAATTATCCCCAGGAGAGCTGGAATTGAACCTCTCATGTATCACAATCAATGTTCAACACAGTTGGTGAGGATGTTATTTTTTTCAGAGAACTACTTGTTAACTAATTTCATGGCACACTGCCCCAAAAGCAGATAGTTCACTGCTAAACAATTAGTGTTAGCAAACAGTATTGTACTGAATGCTTACTTAAACACAATCTAGCTGTATTCTTTTTCTTAGAACTGAAGCTATGGTTATTGGGGGGGGGGGAATCTAAAAGCTTTTCAGTAGCATCATCAAACAGCGTCTTTTAGAAAGCTCATGTTTAATGGGGGAAGAAGGGTTAGCAGTTAGGCATAAATTAGGCAAAGCAGAAGGCTATGCTGCTTTGATTTCCACTATTTGTTTCCTCAGCATTGTATTTTGCATAATGAAGACAGCACAAAAGATCACCCCAAATCACAATACCTGTAATATCTATGAAGTCCAAACCAAAATGTTTGGTTTTTATGAAAAACAGATGTAATTGTTTTCTTCAGAATATTACCTTTTTTATGCCGTTAGTTCCATGAAAGTGTTGTGACACTTTTCAAATGATAAATGATCCAATTACTTTTAATGGCCAAATTATCATAGTACAAAAGAGGATAAAAAGCACAATGACCTAGAATATTTAACACTATATGTAATTTTCTCTAGAAATTGATCTACATGCTATTTTGGGATTGAAAATTCATGAAGTTCTACTTACACCTCATCTATACTATTCTTCAGGAAAAGAAAACACCAGTAACATATATGGTAATAGATGAATTTACAAGCAAAACATTAAGAGCACAGGCTACTGCTTATTTAGGGGCAATTGAAAGTTATTGTTTTAAAGCGATTCAGTGGAGATTCAGCATGTTTTACATGCAGATTTCAGGTTAGGTCACTTGTTCTTCGAATTAAAAAAAATCATTCCTGGTAAAAGGAATGAATGTACACTTGTTATAAACTTGACACATTTAAAAATAAAGCAAGAAATAAACACCCTTGGATGAGCAAGTTAGTCAACACTTTCTGGAGAGACTCATACCCTGCATTAGTACAAAGTAAGGTATTAATATTTGGTTTTTTTTAATAGTCTGCATATACAGATTGAGCTTTTCCTCTAAGTTCATATTTAAGATGTGTGATATCAAAATGTATTTAACACTGTCCTCCAAGCTGTTCATTGCTGAAGAAGAGGTTTTCATAAAACACACTCTAGGAGCAGTACCTACACAAGCAATATTCATATCAACAAAATAAGAATGTACATGTATAACTAATATAAAAGAATAATTTATTATATGCACTTATCTCTTTCCTTATTTTTTTTTAAATTTAGGAGTAAATTGCATTAACACATTGTACAACTTCTCATGTAAGTACAGACCTTTGAATCTGCAGGTTGTTAGTTACCTATTATCAAAGATTTTAATTTTTAAAAATGTTAAGTTTGTGGAGCACATTATTGTCATTACTGTATAGCATTATTGTAAGTTTAAATATGAATTCAATCTGTTTAAAATTATTTTAAGTCTAGGAGCATTCTTTGTTTAATAATTCTGCCTTATACTAATTAATATGGGAGCACATCTATACTTTTTTATTGCCCTAAGTAGTGTTTGGTGAAAAGGAATTTGTTACTCCTGATATTCCAGGAATAACTGACTAAATGTAACATGCCTCACAAAATATTGTTGAAGAGTTCTGGTTTACATAAAACAGTGTCAAAATGCTGCACTTAACCTTCTGGATTTTTATTAACATGTCTTTTTATATGTACATAATTTAGACACAAATTGCTTTAGTATTTGGCTAGCATCCCTGTCTTAGAAGGTTCTCAGTGTGAAACACTTACTGTATTTATTACAGTTTTGACATCAGATTGATTTAAATCAAGGCAATATGTAAATTTAATTACTTCTTAAAAAGAACTACCAACTCAACTGGAAATAAACAAATTGTGCTACGGGTGATCTCAGGTTATGACAGCGATTTCGGACTATAAAAGTATGACAACATGTGACTACACCGGTTAGCAATGACAATTCCTTTGTCTTAACCAAACCCCATCAGTCATTAGGCCAGGACCCAACCTGATCCAAGTCATTCCAGCTGGCTCCCTCCCAGCCCCAAGCCTCATCCGTAAGGTAAAGGACTGCTTCCTCTTCAGCTTCCCCACCCACTTACCTGTCCCATCTCTGCCCTTTTGACTCCCTCGCACAATGGAATTATTAGTAGCAGTGACATTTGTGCTAAAGTAGAAGCCTGATCCTTCAGCAGTCTCAGCCAATCACCCCGGTGCCACTACTTTAACCCCAGTGCTGCTCGAGACAAGCATTACTGTGCAGGGCAATCAAAAGAAGAGAGATGGGGAAGATAGGTGGCCAATTTTAAGCATGGGTACAAAAGCCGAAATTTTGATCACATGATGGTAGGGTTGCTGCAACAACTGGACATGAGCACCATTTATTGAACATCACACTATTATATATAGTTGAATGGTCATTAAGCAAGGACTACCTGTATTTATACTATTGTACTGCAAACCTCTATCTGAAAACATTCCAGAGAGAGCTAATTCTGGAATTATTAGATTTACCCTTAGAACATCTTCCCTTTTGAAATCCAACAGATTCTCTGCTCTCCTAGCCTCCCAAAGAGCATTGAAAAACTGGCTTTTTCGCGAAGCACTGGGATAGGTGAGATGGGTAAGAAGATTTTATGAAGGATTTTATGTTGGAAGCTTATTGTTGGTGCCTTTTTATGTTTATGGTTTTAATATATTTATGTATTATGTTGTTTTATTATTGATATTGTTTTAATTGATCATTGGGAAGCACCCAATTTTGATAGAAGACAGATGGCTATATAAAAGTTTTAAATTAAGATCAATGCTGAAAGCAACCCTAAGATTGATGGAACACCAATCAGTGTATACAATAGACCATTAGAAATTAAATGTGTTAATTTTGTTGGTTGCATATATTTCAGTCAAAGTTTTGCCATTATAATTTTAAAAAACAGACTACTGTAAACAAAAACAGTTGATATTTAAGTCACAAAGGCCAGCTAAAGAAGCGCAGAAAATGTAGGCATGCACTACTGAGTCTTAATTCAAAAAAGCACAAGTGAGATTTTATCCAACTACAATACCAGAACAAATCATCAAATTTGCCAAGTTTTGGTATAACTGGTACCAAAATTATAAACACTATCTTTTACCTTTACCAGCAATCAAAAATATTAATACTAAGGATCTTTTGGTTTGGAAAAAGATTTTTAAAATGCACATCTTTTTTTCAGGACTCAAAAAAGCAGGATTAAGTAAACAAAGAAATAGACACTGACATTGGCTATTAGTTTCACATAATTTATTTCTGAAACTTAAACATCTATATGTATTGTTTTTTAGAAATAAGTTCCAGTGAACTCAAGATAATAGCACTGGACTACAAGTGTGCAAGGCAGCACACAAATGCACCACCTGCTGGACTACAAGTTCCGGGCATGGTAAGAGTACATGCAAGTAGGTTGACTGTTTAAATGAGATACAATGCAAAGCCCTCTGGGTAAAGATTTTTTTTCTGCCTACATTTTAATTTTTGCTGTGTGTTGAGTTAAGGAGGCTCAGGTTGAAGTCCATCTTTAACCATAAAAAATCAAGTGATGATTGATTTTGGGCTGTGAGTCACTAACTCACAGCCAAACCTAACTACACGATTTGGAAGAAGATAATAGGGGAGAAAATATTACATTTATAACAGATGAAAAACAAATTGCTAAAGACAGAAGTATTCCATTATATTTCCAGCCCATTCACACCGATCAAAAATAGTTTTCAAAGGATACTAATTATAAACTGCCTGTATCTTTCTATAGGAAGATATTCAGAGATATTAAAAAAGAGAAAATATTTTATGAATTTCTGTATGTGATTGTTTCAGATAGAAGCACCTGTCAGAAGATCCTGTGTTAAAGCATCTCGGTTATTTCCACAGTCTTGATTTAAGAGGCATCTTACACCGGCCCTTCAAATTATAATATTACTTAGGGCTTTTTCACAGCCTTTTCCCCCTCGGACATATTAGTAGGTTGCTAAGGGCAAAGTCTCGCTTCATCTAACATCAGCAAAAGCATTTATGCAGGCAATGTCCGGCTGCCTCAAGCAACACCACCCGCCCGCTGCCACTGCTGGGCGGCCACCTGCCCACCACCTCCCCATGGCAAAGGAAGCGCCCAGCTCGTAGTAGAGCCCTTCCAAAGCCGTCACTGTCCTTTCGCAGGCCTTGCCAACGCCACAGGCCGCAGCCTGGGCAACAGAACGAACACCAGCCGCCGCCGCCACCGCCCCCTCTCGGCCGGACCCACATCGAAAGGGAGCTTCGGCCCGACACCCAGGCAGCCGGCTGGAGAGGGCTGTCGGCCGGTGCTCGGAGCCGCACTCCACCTTTCCCCCCCGCAGGCAAACACCCCTTCCCTTTCGCGGTAGCCACTTACCCGAATCCTTTCTCCCGGGCTGGGCTCTTCGGCCCGGGGGGAAAGCGAAGACCAGAGCAGGAGCAGCCCCAGGAAGGAACCGACCAGGAGGACGGCGCGCAAGAGGAAGCCCAGCTTCAGCCGCATCTTCAGTGGCGGCGATACCGGCTTCCCCAGCCGCCGCCGCCACTGGGATACCACTGTCGCCCCCCTCCCAACGACTGCTGCTCTTCACTTGCGCGCAGAGCTTTGCGTGTTTCCCTTTCCCTCCTCCTTTTGCTGCTGCTGCCGCCGCCTCTCTTTCCCCTCACAGACAGGCGCTTGGCGCCGAGCCCCGCTTTGCTCTTGCTCGCCTCCCCTGCAGCTTCGCTTTTCCTCCTCCTCCTCTCCTCCTCTTTTCCTCCTCTCTCGGCCTTCCTCCTTTTTCTCCAATTGTTACCGCCTCTCCTTCCCAGCCTCTTGCAGCGCGCCAGCTCCCACTCTGTAAAATCACAAACTTTTTTCCCCTCTCTCCCCTTTCCTAATACAGTGTGCCTGTGCCCCCCCGTCCCCCCCCCCGGTTTTCTTTGAATATTATTCTTGTTCCTTCTGCTTTCCTTGCTGATCTTTCAGGCCAGTTTGTTAATCTAAGCAGGAAGTCACCTCCAGAGCAAAGACTCCACGTGGCTCATTTACAGCCGCGGGCTTGATTTGGATTGGCACTAGAAAACTCGAGGTTCCCTCCTGCCCCTTTTTCCCTTTGACGCGTCGCTTTAAGGAGGTGGATTTGCAACTGTAAACCTGAAAAAAGTTGGGTAAATACCGGACTCCTTCTCCCAGCTCTGGTGAGATGGGAAGAAGGATTAGCACGCTTGCCAAGTCTTTCACAACTGGCCTCTTTCTTTGGACTTACACGAAAGAAACGAAAAAATTCGATTAAAAAAGAAACGGTGCGCCCGAGAACTACATCATTAAAAAGATTCTTAATGTTCGTGGTTCTCAAGCATTGCTACACAGGCTAAAAATAATGTCCTAGGAGGTTATTTGGGGAAAGGATGAGGGGAGGAAAGTGAATGTTAGGGAAAGAAAGGAACAACTAATCGGCTCACCGTGATTCTTAGCGGCTCAAGTGCTCTCTGCCTCAAGAAACGAAATGCCAAGTGTGGAATTATTCAAATAAATAAGCCCCAAAGGATTATCTAGAAAGAATTGTCCTAGTTGTCCACTCGTGGTCAGATTCTGCTCTGGTAATTTAGGATTCTAGGTAGCCTTTCAAGCCTGCAAAAGGAGAGGGGTGGACCTCGAGTTCTTTAGTGTCAAGTAAATAGTTGTATTGATGTTTTACTGGGGAGAAGCGAGGACTGCAATTGAAAGAGTTGTTTGAGCTTCGGCATTTTAAATATCACTTAGACCCACTGACTTTTTTTAGAATAAAAGTGAAACCTGGAGCTAAAAAGTACCAAGACTTCTGAAAAATTAGTTCCCCCTTCTTGTTCCCCCATTTTGGGGGGCTGTTGAGGGACTTTGATATGTTTTTTTGGGCAAGCCCTTAGAATAATTGTTAGCTGCCACTGAAAATGGTTTTTCTGTCTTTTTGTTATATTATTCATTGACTTGCCTTTTATTTTAGAAATATCTTATGGATGTTTCTGTAGTAATCTATTTAATAGTTCATAAGTGTCAAGGCATAGCCATCCCATAAGAAGAACAGAGAGCCTTGAAAACTTTACATTTGTTTTTTTTTCTTTTAAAAAATGAAAAAAGCTGTTACACTATAAAGCAAAGATGATCTACCAGACCCTCTTTATTTACACATCCCAATTAAATATTAAAGAACTTTCTTAGCAGTTAAAAAAAGTAACAGGCAATCACCTAACAAGTTACTTCCAAGCAAATATTTATTTGTTCATTCAATTTACAGTTATCCATTTCTAATACATGGTTCTGGAGAGCCAGCAATGCTTACATACAAGATAAAAACACATAATAATAATATAGTCAACAAACGAGAGAAAAACCAACAGCAATTAACACAATCATGATAAGAGTTCAATCATACACTTGAGTCCCAGGCTTGGTAACAAGAGCATGTTTTCAAGATCTTATGACATGCCTCAAGATTGCAGCGAATTTAATCTAGGGGATAATATTCCAGACAGAGCCTCTTCTTGGGTCCCACCAAATAACACACTGCAATGCACAAGATCTAGAGCATGCCTTTTCTGCAAGATCTAATGGACAAGCTGCAAAAATGCAATGTACTTAATAATAAAAATCTCATATTGACACAATGTTTATTCTACCTCTAAAATAAGGTGTAAAAAACAATATGTATCATAAGTTAAAATTATTTGAATATTATCAACAGGTTCAATGTAACATCCACAGACCAAAATGTTATTTTGCTTTTACAGTAGTATTTGAGTGATAACCATTCTTTTAAAGTTACAACAGCACTAAAAAATTTCTTATAATTTTTCACAGAACCATTGCAGCATCCCTGCAGCCACATGATCAAAATTTAGACGCTTGGCAACTGGCATATACAGTGGGGCAAAAAACTATTTAGTCAGCCACCAATTGTGCAAGTTCTCCCACTTAAAAAGATGAGAGAGGCCTATAATAGACATCATAGGTAGACCTCAACTATGAGAGACAGAATGAGAAAACAAATCCAAACAATCACAGGAGCAGTTGTTTTGTTATATACCGGTATGTGTTTTTATTTAAAAGTTAAAACTTAAAGTTGCATTACAAATTAATGGATTGATAAACTCATATATCTTATTGTTAGTTTTGTGCTGTTACTAACCGAGGTTTGTAATATAGATTCTGCTGTGAAGGTAGAAGGTCATAAAATGGACAGATTAATTTACTGAAGTCATTTTGGATACTTTAATTTCTGTAAATGCTTTTGCTTTGGAAATACACAGTTCCACCGCAACAAAACCGACATAAAATGCATTGCTTCCACAATGATTACATTGTGTTAGAGAGATACTAAGCTAAATATCTTACTTCTCTGATACATTGGCTACCTATTTGAAGGAGCAACTGCAGTATTATTTCTCAATATTTAAAAAATTGAATTGGTCTCTTCTCCCTGTCTTCCAAGGTCATTCCCACATCCTTTTACAGGTATACATGTATGAATATAAGAACTGTGCAATTAGAACAAAATAGGGAAACTTGAATGAAAGCCATTAACCCAATTCAAACAATGAATCAGCATGACTTAAGTACACCCTTTTAAAACACATTGCATGAAGAAGTCTTGTTAACTGAGGTCACATCAGATTTTCATCATGGGTGTCCTTGCATTTACTCATGTCACTTTAGTGTTTGCTATGGTTGTTTATCTTTTAACAGAAAATTGAGACACAAAACATCATAGAAACCATGAGACAGAAATTTGATGCTAGACAAGATTGGTACAAAAACTGGTTGACTATCAAGTTGGACTGGTTTATGTAGACTTAAAGAAGATTTAATGCAGGAAAAAATGTCTTATGTTTCTTTTGTCCTTGCTATTATAAAAACAGTTGCTTAAATCATAAATTCTATGCTAAAATGTTTTGAGTTTTTGTTGGCATAGTTGGGTTGTCATTTCCAGTTGATATTAAAATTGATAGCCACAGAAATCTGGTGATCCATTGTGAATCAACAGTTATGGAGAGTATATATGAGTCTTACTCAAAAGATGTTATGAAAAGGAAATTGTAATTGTCTCTGTGTGTTTATGTTTTAAATAATTTAAAATATGGGTCATGACTATTTAACATTGCTGGAAGTTTATTTACATCTGTGCATCTTGCTACATGTAATATTTGAATTTGGAAATGAAACTATAGAGCTGATTTATCCTTTTCAATCTTAAGATAACTGCTTCAAGGTAATGCTTCACTAATTTAATACATGTAGGTTAGGTTTGGAACACAGTCATTCTTCTTACCCTAAGTTATCATTTTCATTAGGAAGTGACTTTCCAATTCGTGATTTCATGCAAGTTAATTATTTTCTGCAGTTAATTAGTTCATTGTTTAGAAGTCATTTTACTTAAGTCACTTGTTCTATGTATTTTTTATTTTAAGTTATTTATTTTATTTTAAGTTATTTATTTTTTATTTTAAGATATTTATCAAATCGTATATAATAATATTAATATTTGTAAAATTACAAGTCATGGCACTGTTTGATAATATTATGCGAATGCAATTGTCAGCAATATAACAAGTGCCAGGATGAGAACACATTTATTGCGTGCAGAATTCTGGCATTTCCTACTATGGAGAACTGCTGTCACTGTTAACAATACTGGGTTAGATCAGATATGCAAAAACCACCACATACTTGTGGTGCTTTTGAAAATCTCTTAGATCCTTACTATCACCTTAATTTTAAATATTAGAGCAAAACTTTGTGAGTTTTTAAAGAGTAAAATAAAGTTTTGCATAAATGTAAGATGCCCATTTCATCCTTTAATACCACTCCTCTTCCCTGAATCCAGTGTGGTGTACCGCGTGGAAGAGGTATGTTCCTGAGAAGGATAATTGAAGAACGTCAGGAGTGTATGCCAAGAGTATGTATTCACAGCAGGGATACCTAAAAGGACAACCAAGAATGATAGAATAAATCAATCCAGAGTTCTGAAGACACACATTACCAGGTTCAAATTAACCTACTTTGGACATACTATGCAAAGACCTTGTTCTCAAGAAGACTTTAATGCCGAGAAAGATGGAAGGAAAAAATGTGGATAACTAACAGCAAGATTGATAGTTACAGCAACAATGAGTCTACATTGGAAGACCTAAACGGTTAGTGGCAGATCACCATGGAGAAAATCTGTCTTGTGTCATTACTAAAGTTGATAACAACTTGATGGCATTTAATCAATAAATCAATCCCTCTCTTAAAATTCACAGGGTCTCCATCATTCTCCGTATCATGCTTCCATCTACTTTTGAAGTACAGTATGTCCTTTTACATCCTGTGCAAAGCCTCTTGCATCCTCAAACCATCAGAAATTGGACTAGGTGGACAATAGTTTGATTGTGTAAAACAAAACCTCTATATTCCCAGAACATTGTTTGTTGATATAAATAACATTATCTGGCTCAGAATGAAGCATCTTATACTGATGATGTAAATAGCAAAAATGTTCAGAGCAGAATAGAAAAATTCTGAAGCCAATATTTTTTTCTTTTCTCTTGATTTTTTTGCCCAAAACTATTTAGCAAATAGCATATTTCAGTAGTAGCATAACTCTGAATTTAATTTGTTTTAACATAACACAAGTGAGCAATTGCCAACTGTTAAATCTGTTTTTCTTTGCTGCTGATTTTGCTATTCTTTCTCTCTTGTATCACCCACCTTTCATTATTTATTATTATTTCTCTTCCTTTGACATAGGCATTTGACTAATTTCAACATGCTGAGGAATGAAAAAAATGTTTGGTTTTAATTTTAGCTTCTTTATTCTAATGATGGCATCTTTTGTTAAGATAATATAATTTGCACTTCAATGTTGCCTTCTATTTAGAGAGCTGAAATAGGTTCTGTAAGTCTTAATAAATTCAATCTCAACAGTGGAGAATAAAATGCTATTAGCTTCATTTTACATAGAAGAAAAAAACTGACACACAAAGAGTTCTCCTAGTAGAGCACGTGTTTGATTGTCAGAAGGTGAAAATAATAAATTACATGATACATAATCATTTTCTGCACTTAGGTCTACACTAGCTCTAGCAATCTATTAAGCTATAGACTTTTAGGGGGATTCTGTCTTTTACGAGTTTCCATAGTAAGAAGTAGTACTATTTAGCATATTTCATTCACACGTATTATGTTTATGCTATATAAATGACAGATTCTTATTTTTTGTTGGTACTGTCATTTATCTTGGGCCAAATCTTTTCCTCCTGCAGATCACATTTTTACTGAGCAAAAGGGTATTTGCTCAGATAGATACTCTTCAAGGGAACACCTGTTTTGTCTTTAAAAGCTATGCAACATACTTGTTAAAGAAAATAGATCAGGGGTGTCAAACTCGCTGTGTCATAGTGATGTCACGTGACCTATAATGACTTTCCCCCCCTTTGCTAAATTGGGCGTGGCTATCACATGATGCATCTGCCCTGCAGGCCGCGAGTTTGACAGTCCTGAAATAGATAGTCACATTGATGACAAAATGTGCCAGGGGTATCATGACAGAAACTCCATCCTTTTATACTTGAATTGCAACAGGGTACATATGTTGGGGTAGAGTTTGCATTGTGAAATTGTCATGTATGTCGTCTTTTTGATGGAAAGGAAGCTATAACAGCATCTGTCCTTGCTTTTATATCACTTCTTCCCTTTATTGTTAGCATTGCTGCTAAAGGATAATCTGCTTTCAACTAGATTTGCCATTGGCAGCTTTAATTTAGTGGTACCACTAATTTTAGTTATTGGTATGACTGAACCATGGAACATGCTTACTCAGGTTTTGAATTTTTCAAATGACACCTCTGATCTGCTTGCTCTAAGAACATTAATTTGTACTCTATTAAAATGTCATATTTTGGGATGAGTCAGTAACACACACACCTGTTTTCCTGTCATCCAAGTAATTTTTCATTAAGCTTGCACTTAGACAGAACATTGAGTTCGGGTGTTGCCATCAAACATACAATACATTATATTATGGTCCTATGTAGTAAAATTTACCAGCATAATCTTATACTGACAATGCTTTATACTGGCATTTGTATCCTAAATAACCTTGAAAAAGAGTTTTATTGATTTTTATAGGGTATAAGTATGGCTTGTGCTACAGCTGCAGGGTAATTTTTGCTTTTTCTAAGGAACTGACTGATCAGCCAATGGTATTTCTTCAAATTAAAGTTCTTCATGCTTAAATTTCTGGTACTGACTGGCACTTATTCATAAATCCAATTTACGTGGAAATGAAGAATGTAGCTATGCTTGTAGGCAGACATTTTTAACATTAGAATATATTTACTTTCAAATAGACAAAATACCTTTATTTGTTCTTTTAGTTAGTGTACTTTGTACTGTGAGTTTCATATTTATTGTGAAGAGATATTGTAAACTGTTGTTAAGAGATACATACAATATACTGTGAAGTATTATCCTATGAATATGACTCACATAAACAAGAGATCAAGACCTTTTATTCCATTAAATAGCATTTGATAGAGGGTATTCTCTCTTTTGGAAGACTGCTAGTCACATGGGTAGTCTTTAGGTTAGAGTTATGCACACTTCAGTATAAACAGATGCAAAAGAATGGTAGACTTTATTTTCACTAAGGTAATGTTGTTTAGCATGCATTTGTCCTATAAGAAATGTTACAACTGTTCATTTTTTAAATTAATATTTAGGAAAATATTTAAACTAATCTTTTTAGGAATACTTTGATAAAAGAGAACATCCAACAAGAGTCATAATTCTAATGGATTCCCATGCAAATAACATGATTAAACATCCCCCTTTTCCCTGGCTGTCCCATAGTCACTTTATTTCCTCCAATCCACTAGGTTCTGCATTTGAATCTTCCCAGTTCTTTTCTGATACTCTGACCTCACTGTCATGTCCTTTCTGGAAGGGTGTTATCCTTGGAGTTAAGTCAGCAAGGTTTGGGAGCCTTCACATAGTATTTGAATTCATTCTTTTTTGTGTGTGAAAAGAAACTCTTCCTTTTGTTAGTCACTATCAGCAGGTAAATATTTGAAGTGTGTGTGTGTGTGTGTTTGTTTGTGTGTATGCTGGTCTTGTTGTATTCGTGTCTTTTCCCGTGTAAGATTGAGATTGTCTTGGCAAAGTTTTGGCGAGGTCTCACTCACCATCTTCAGGCTGGTGTTTTGGGCTTAAAGCGTGACCGGAGCTGCCGTCCCTCTACAAACCTTGGTGGGGGGTGTGTGGAGTGCTGGCTCCATTTCAGCAAGTGGATTGATTGGATGTGTGGCTGTATCATGATTGGTAGATTGGTGCTGATTGGTGCTGGCTGTTGGTCTGTTGTTGTTTTCTGTTGTAACATCCTGGGTGGTGGGTGGGGCTCGTTTGTTGACTAGGGCTGGTTTCCAGACGTCTGGTAGGCTGGAGGTATCATCACGTTTATTCATGTTGTGGGGGTGTTTCTCTATTTCAATACAAATACAAATACATACAGTGCATATACATATACATACATACATACATACATACATACATACATACATCTTCAAATGAAGCATGACTTCACCATACACTTATGGTACTTTTTAAGTTTAGCGATGCCTCATAGATTCATTCAGCCTCATTCAGTTGAAAGTATTCAAGGAACTGACATTTTAGATGACATATGATATTTGAACTTAAATTTAATAGCTTCTCCCATTTCAATTTATCACAAGACCCAGGTACTGGATTCTGTTTCTTTTAATCATTTATATATTTTGAGTTGAAGCTAGACCTGAATCTGACACTTTTCCCTTGTCAGGGATAAAATAAGTATTGCGTTTTTAAAATAAGCAAGCCTTCCTTGTCCACATGCAGTATGCAGATAAGCAGGCAGATTATTCTAGCTGCCCAGGAAGCAAACACAAGGAAGTATTCTGCTTTCAGTGCTACATCAGTTGCAGATGTCAAGCTTTTTGTTCATCACTACGAAAAGGGCAATTCTCACTGACATGTCTTGATTATATAACCTGACTGCCTACTTAAACCAAATTCAGTGACTGCTCAGAAATGATGGTGCTTGCGTAGTTGAGATATTTCTTCCACATTATAATTCCAGAAGAAATAGGGCTGAATAGTGATATGGGTGCTGACTGAAATTGCTATTATATTTAAGTTTGCAAGCATATGCATATTTATCAAAATGAATGTCTCAGGCAACATTTATTTATTTATTTATTTATTTATTTTTTCCTTATGAAACATAAGACAATTTTCTTCTGAATAAGCATGTATAAGATTTAATATCAGGCCTCATTCTTATGCATAATGCATATTTCTCTACAAATAATTAGACAAACAGCAACCTATACTTTTCTGAATAAAAAATTAAAAGGAAAGCAGTTGTCTGTTGACTGCAAGAATGTCATCTGTAAACCTAGTTCTGTTAAGTCCTGGAAATGTGCAGATGTAGGCAGTTTCTTTCTGACAGCATGATTACTTACAGTTGATCAAGCATATCTATAGCAGTCATTGGGAACATGTTAGGCTGAAGGCCTGTTCCGTGTGGGCCTATACAATTTTTAAATGGGAAGAAATTAGAAGTCACCATCATGAATGGGTCATTTGGTGATGGAGTTCTTTATTAGCACTTTGGCTGATGTCCAGATGGGATACTTGAGAGCAGATTCTGTTTTGAATATATTTCAAAGCACAGATTAACAATTTGTGACAGCTATTGATTTGCCTTCACTATCAATTATGCACAGCAAGCTATTTTTATGTCGCCTCTCAATGAACAGTGACTTTCTGCTATATAGCTATTAACTATAGCTATAACTATTTAAAATAGTTTATTTCTTTAACAAAGACCAATGACTGTCCAAAGACTGTTAAATGACAAATACACTGTATTGAAATAAAACGTATCAGATGGTTAGCCTAATTATTACATGTGCAGTTCTTAGGTTGCTGTTTATTGGTATATTTTATTTTAAAATGTGCCATCTTTTCCAATAAGAGGAAAAACCTTTATTTTTTGTAGTTATTAATGCATATCAAAATAACAATTCAAACATTTTTGTAGCATATCATTTTTATACTTTCACAGAACCTCTTTTTAGAAATCAATGAGGGAAACCTCAGATTATTTTTTAAAGTTTTCTGTTGAGATTTAAGCAACCCAATTATTAGAAAAGCTATTTAAATAGCTTTAGACATAGTATTTTTTTACTGTATAACATATTAGGCATGTAAATTGGATGCAATGCTTTTTATAGATTACTCCCATCATCATCACATGGTGAGGATGTCTTTCTTGAATTTTCAAATATTGGTGAAACCACAACCCCTATATGAAAGATTTGTAATGACAAAATACTTTGGTTAAGGTCTACTTTTTAAAAAATGCAACAGAAAGTTGTATCCACTTTTTTAAAAAATACAAAGCCTGTGGTTTCTCCAAGTGTTGCTGAAAGGAAAGAATAGGAGAAAAGAGACATATTTCACCGGTTCTAATGTGACAGAAGTTGCTTTTTGCCCTTAGAATTTTTAAAAAATGATTTAAAACAAATGTCTGATCTATTTTTCCCTCTTATTCAATTTCTTCTTCCTGATCATGGATTTTAAGAAATAATTTTGTATTATTTGCTGCAAAAGAAATCAGAAGCTTTCCTTCTTTCTTTCTTTCTTTCTTTCTTTCTTTCTTTTTCTCTTTCTGTCTCTGTCTCTCTTTCCCTCCCCCCTTCCTTTAGTATTAATTTTTCTGGGTTTTATAAAAATATTTTAAAAGTTCAGGTATTTTAGATTGAAGATAGGAACTGATACTGATTGATTAACTGGGTTCTCATTGAAATTTGTATGTAACTTTGGAAGACTTTTTTTTAAAACACAGAACAAGAAATAGTTCTGTTCTATTCTGGATTATTGAGGTATATCTGAATAATCCCAGAAGACAGGACAAGGAAACTTTCCCACCAGTAGGAAATCACACTTTATAGTTCTAATGATGTGGTACAGAAATGTCTTCACAATATTTCCTCTGACTTAGGAGCTGAATAATAATTAATTGATGAGTTCAGCTTGTCATCTGATGCACCATATAATCCCCATAATGTCATAGAAGCAAAGGTTGACAAAACTGTGGCATGCAGTACTATTACAAAATGTATTACAAAGAACAGTTGAAGACCCCTTTAGCTTGGAGAAAAATATTAAATGGAAGTATGATTGTACTCTTCAAATATTGCAAGGCTAGGTATATAGAAGGTGTACCAGATCAACTGATTGGTTGGTTTTATAATATAGCCACAAAAATAACATTAATGTTCTAATTGAATATTTAAGAAAAAAATCACCAGAAGAAATTTTCTAAAGACATTTTGGATTAAACCAATTTAATCAAGGGGGAGGGGGAAAATAAATTTTGGTTTTAAAATAAAAAATTATTTTAAATAACCAAAATATCAATAATAAAAGTAAAATAAAAAAAACATGTGACAGCTATTTAGCAAGTATCCTTTAGCTACATTAAAAAGGGGAATTGACAGGAGATTACAGTGGGCAGCTTCCAAAATCATCCCCAAGTCCATGATTCAATTATAATTTATCCACGAACATTTTCACATTGTTCAAATGAAACTATTAAATCACTGAGTTGCCCTGTGATTAAATTAGAACAGTAGATCTTTATGGTGAAAGATTTAGCAAACAGGATATTCAGCAGTCCTTTCCAACAATTCTTTGCTGCATAATAGTATTGTTTTTAAAGCACTATTCTCCTCCCAGCTAAGCATAAACTCTTCTCCAACTTATAAATACATAGGAAGCAATTTAATGGCCACAACATTTTTTTCCCAATAAATGAACTCTGAATACTAGCACAAACTTGATTATTATAACATATTGTACATTGAGCTATTCTTGGGAAGTGTGCAATGTAGAGATCAGATGATGACTGTACCAAACAATCTATATCTAATTGCTCACCTGGCTCAACTTTCAGCGTTTGTATTGATTGAAGTTTTAGGATCTGATTATCTGAAGCACCATCTGTGTTATGGCTGATTTGTTTGATTATTAAGGTCAAAACAACATTAAAGGCCAAAGATTCTTTACTGAAGATGACCCTACTGTCAGAACCCTGTCTATATGGGGGGGGGGGGGATTAGAACTGCATCTGTCTTTGGCTGGCATTTATTTGTAAAGATGGAGGTCTATGACAACTCGACACCACTAGCTCAAGGTGGCCAACGGGGTGGCCTTCTTCATCACCACCAACTTTCCTCTGCCAGCTCAGTGTCACCATTTCTTTGCAGGACATCTCAACCCTGGAAAGTCACTGCAAGGATAACTTGCTGTGGGTGCTGGATGGAGAGCCGGATGAATGAGCAGGCTGTCAGAGGCTAGCTCCACTCTGAACTGGCAGTTTGGCTGCAGCAGGGGATGGGGCAGAAGTTGGGGAGGCACCAGCAAGTGGGGCTTCCTATTTTGACACCACCCACATTGCCCCCGAGCCTTGGGATGCATCACTGTATAAGGTTTTATTTAAAGCACTTCCTCACCTTTGACAGCAGGGAACTTTTAGGTCCCCTACAGACTCCCCACAGTTCAGGGCTTAGAGTGCTTTCTAAGACAGAAGGAAACCCTGGCTGGGGGGGCGGGGGTCTTTGGAAATTGACCCCTTTGTTCCCCTGGGAAGCTAGGTGCTCTCAGTCTGCTACTTGAAGGAGAAAAAAAGTAATCAGGTGAGTCCCTGGCTGGGGCGGGGCAACAAAGCAAGTTCACTGTGGAAGAATCAGCTGTTCTAATGGACAATAAAAGGTGCCACAGCTTCTGAGACGCAAGGGTTTTTTCTTGGTTTTTTTGCATATTTACCTTTCTTGTTAAAAGAGGCTTTCTCTAGTTGCAGCCTGCTCTTTCCTTTTTTTGTGGAATTTCTGTCATTTTTGAGGCTTTGTGATTCAAGATGGCGAGAGGGTGGAACTGAGATAGCCGAGCCAGAATAAGAACCTGATACAATCTGAAACTAAAATCATGTGGAAATTACTCAAACTATTTTTGCACTTTTTGGCTTAAACGTTCCAGTGAATCTGTTGAGCTGACTCAACAGATTTGGCTTTTGGAATTTGAACTTTTTGTATGAACTGTGATGGCTGCTGTGAGGGGCAGGAACAGTTTCATTTTAAACAACTTTTGGTTGGTCATTTGGGTTCATATGATGTAAGCTCTGTTTCCCCCCTTCAGAGGCCTTTTCATATAATAGTGTTGATTGATCACAAGAGGGAATCTACAATATTGCCGACTCTTCTTTTTTATTTTTTAATAAATATTTTTATTTGAATTTTCCAAACATTAAAATCACAATTACATTTTTGTAGCTTTCTGTTATTGGTATTTCTTTTTTTTTATTTCAGGTTTTCTATTTTCCATTCTATTATCTTATACATATTCTTCTTCGTTTCATACTTTCTCATTTTTACAATATACATCTATATACAATATTTCCATCTGTATTGATTTCTAAGTATATGCCATTTCTTTTCATTGTGTTTACTATGTATTCCTTATGCATTGATTTTACATCTCTTTTCGAGCCAGCTATACCACCTATTCCATATCTTGTAGTACTCTGTTTCCTCTCTATCTCTTAGTTCCATCGTTAGTTTGTCCATTTCTGAGCATTCTAGCACCTTTTTTATGATTTTTTTTTTATAACAGGAGATTGATATGTTAAAAATAGATACCTTTCAAGACAACAGTTACCTAAACTATCACAAACCCAGAGACAACGTATGAACAACCCGATAACCGCTTCTGAAATATCAGAAGCTATTAAAAAACTGAGGCCAGGCAAGGCCCTAGGCTAGATGATCTCGCAAGTCAATACTATATGTGTTTTGAGGATGAAGCCAATATTGTGCTGTTCCCAAAGGAGGGTCAAGATATTACAAAGACAAAGAATTATAGACCAATCTTTATTATTAAATAAAGATTATAAACTCTTTGCCATTCTGGCAGAAAGACGTTTGAAAATTCTACATGAAGACATAGCAGGCTTTCTGCCGAAAAGACAGCTAAGAGATGTGAGGACTGTCCTAAATATTATTGAATACGTACAATATCATAATGAGAAACAGGTTGCTTTAATATTTCTAGATGCAGAGAAGGCCTTTGACAATCTAAATTGGACTTTTATGTTTAATGTGTTGGAAGAAATGGACTTTAGAGTGAATTTTATCCAAAGAATCAAAATGATCTACATGTCACAAAATGCAAAAGTGTCATAAATAGTGAATTAACTAACCCATGTGAAATTTAAATGGATACAAGACAAGGATGTCCTTTGTCCCCTTCGCAGTTTATCTTGGTTTTGGATAGAAGTATTAGACAAGACAATAAAATAATGGGTATAAATATTAAGTAAGAAATTTATAAATTTAGGGCCTTTGCTGATGACATGGTTATATTTTTACAGGACCCCAAAATAATATAGAATATTTGATGAGGAAACTGGATGAGTTAGGGGCTTTGTCAGGTTTCAAAATAAATAAACAGAAAACATCAATGCTGATCAAGAATATGCCTTCTCAGGATAATGATATATTGAATAAAAAGTCAGGCTTTAGGGTGAGAAAAAGGTGAAATACTTAGGGGTTATGTTGACAAATTCAAATATAAAACTGTTTCAAAATAACTACGTCTCCCTTTGGAGGCATATTATACAGAATTTACAAAGATAGGATAAATTGCATTTATCACTATTGGGTAGGATTTCTGTAATTAAGATAAATGCTTGACCAAAGATGCTTTTTTATTTCAGATGTTACCAATACTTACAACTGATAATCCATTTAAACAGAAGGATATTTCTAAGTTCACATGGCAAGAGAAAAAAACCAAGAATTAGATATATGTTACTGCAAGATGCTAAGGAAAGAAGGGGTTTGGGTCTGCCACATCTGAAATTGATGCATGCTGTTTGACCTGGGAAAAAGAATGGGTGATTCTCTGGAATAAGAACTAGAAGGCTATGAATTAAGATTTGGATGACATGGCTACTTATGGTGTGATAAAGGTAAAATTAATGTGGATTTTAATAACCATTTTGTTAGACATGCCAAACTAAGAGTTTAGAATAAATTTAAAACAACGCACTCTACGAAGTTAGCCCTTTTTTAGAAAAGTGATGGTGTCAAAGCCAAATTGGTTGATATATGGTAAAATTGTATCTTTCAACTCTGGTGACCCAATATTAAAGACGAGGGAAGAACTTGAATCAGAAGGTTATGTTTGCCATTGGTTTACCTATCAACAACTGAAAGAAAGGTTCAAACTGGATAAAAAATGTTATGGATTTTCCTTTGTTAAAAATGAATTGGAAATTTCATTATGTGATAATGATGAAAGTATTATTGCTAAGATCTGTAAAATATTATTGAAATTGCATTTGGAAAATGAACATGTAAAACATTGTGTGATTCAATAGGAAGGGAACTTTGGATATAATGTGATGCTTGAACTATGGGAAAATATGTGGACGAAGGGTTTAAAATTCACATTAAATTATAAACTAAAAGAAAATTTCTATAAACGGATGTATTGTTGGTATTTAACACCAGATAAGTTATCTAAAATGTATAAAGGTTTGTCAAATGAATGTTGGAAGTGTAAAAGTAAAGAGGGGACTTTTTTTTGTAGACGTGAAAAAAAATATGGATATTTTAAAACATAAAATTTTGAAAATGGAGATAAAAATGAAACCAGAACTTTTCCTTTTGGGCTTAATGGAAAAAGAACTGGAGAAAAAAATTTGGAACTTTGTTATTATATATGTTGGCAGCAGCAAGACTATTGTTTGCACAAAAAATGGAAGGATTCCTACTCTGGGCGAATGGTTGCAGGTATTGATTGAAGTGGCTGAAATGGCAACTTTGTCTACTTTGATCAAGGAAAAGAACATAAGTACTTTTGTTTCCACCTGGAGACTGCTTCTGAACTTCATGCTTGATATGGAAAAGAATAAAAAAATTGATTTTGGGGTTTACCAATTAGATTGATACATCTTCATAGAAATGGCTTGTTCATATTATTATGAAAAAGCAAAAGTTTTTGATTTGATGTTAATGCCTAATTTTACTGTAACAGAGAGAATCAGAAGTCAATCCTTCTTTTTCTTTTTTCCCCTTATCTTTCCTCACTTCTCTTTTCCTCCCTCCCCCACTGCTTTTCTATTTACTTTGTATTTTGTAGTTTATAATACTTTATAATTCAATAAAAAATGTTGACGGAAAAGGTTTTTTTAAAAACACCATGGCTCTGCCAGGTTTTTTTTCCCCCAGAGTGCTGCCATTCGCCCCCTCCCCCCCCCACTTTAAAGTGCCCAGGCTCTGCAATTTTTCTTAAGCCACAGGCTCTGCAAGGTTTTTATTCTAAAGTGCTGAGAGACTGCAAGATTTTTTTAAAGCCACTTTTTTTTAAAGCTAGTGGCATTGAGTCCTTCCATTCCAGATCACTGTTGTCAGCTTTCCACATTTTCTGTCGAGATCCTCTGCATTTTTATGTATGGATTATTCCTGGACTGATTATAAGAGCTACTACCAGCTAAGTGTGCATAATACAACACCTTTAATATATATGGTTGTTTAGATCAAAGTCCTTTCAATCACTTCCATTTACCTTCTTCTCAACATATAAATCTGTAATTCTTTCTACACAAATCCTCCCAAATCCTCCCTTGCCTTTAAAAAAAATAAACCCTAATGGTTCGAATGTCCTGTAACTCTTTGAATCATGTTTTGGCTGTTCTTTTGTACATTGACTTGAAGGGCATAGCCGCTTTCAAGTAATATAAATTGCATGCAAGATTCCTATCTGTTGCTTTGAAGATTTGTTCCATTTTTTTTTCTTTGCCTCAATCCAGGTTCTGTGTAATGATCTGTCAATTGAAAAAAAATCCACAATGTGGAAGATGTATGGTAAAAAGAACTTGACAAAACATGATGGGTAAAGTTGGTGGTGTATGGGAATATTTTGTCTTGCTGCAACTAAATTTAGAGCTTATCCTCTGCCTAGAACAAAATGGGAAATAATTAGGATTGCTTAACTTGACTATTGTTTGCTACAATGGATCTTGTAGCATCATATATCTATACATTTAGGTTGAGTAAATGAAATCAATAAAATATGAATAAAAAACTGAAGTTAGAAATTATTATGGTATTTGAGCATCAGATGAAGTACAAGAATTATTTTTTCTGACCTAATGAAACGTTGAAGATAAATATACAAAAGGAGTTTGGAATTCTGTTGGTTTATCTATCTATTAAAGAATGACTGTTTCAAAACAGAACTACCTTTGGCATAGTAGAACCCAAGAAATAAAACATTATAGATGAAAATGAGCCATATATGGCTGGAAATTGCAAGCAAAAAAGTTTAGAAAGCATTCTCCAGTATAATCCAAATAGAGAAAGCAGCTGAATATTGGCTCAGAATATTGTTACCTGCTCCATTCTAAATGCATCTAAATTCCTACTTCCTAGTCATGTGTTCCAAAGAAGGCCCAGATATAACTTTTTCTACATCTGTAATAATTATTTGGTTTCTTTCAATCAGGTTCTGGAATTCCTAGTCAGTGGGTCATGACCAGAGTTTATAACTCGTGGTTGGAGAAAGAGAAAATATTTGGATATTCAATGGCTTCTATGGAAAGGAAGAAGGTAGGAAACCAGAGGAATACTTGGTTCTGGAAGGCATTTTGGCCAGGTGATATTTGAAATGAGATGTTGTCTTCAAATATCCTGAATCTTGCAACCCAAACTGAACAATAAGCCATACTATAGACTGTGCTATGTTGGTGAAAAAAGTTCAGAGATAGTGTAACCTTATATGCTATATTGGTTGTCTTCTTGCAAATGTATTCTGACTAATCTTCTGAATCCCAACTGATCTAAAGATATGTATGCTAGGACTCAATTCATCTATATTCCTTACCTTTCTATTTTAATTATCATTCTAATGATAATTTGCATCCTGGGAGTTTCCATTAGGATTTTTTTTTCAGCATTCAAGAACTGAAGGGAGTGGCTCATGGTGCAGTGGTATCTTTGAGTGGGTGAAATCATAGTACTGAGGGGATGTTGGAAAGAGCAAAATGGATAAAGCAGAATTTTATATCTAGATTTATTTTAGTTAGGAAACTGACCATCCCTATACCAATATTCTTGGTTTCATATTTAATGATTTTGTAATGGTGTCATCAATCATCCTTCCAATGATATTCATGAAATATTTATTGTGATAAATTTATTTGCTTAATCAGCCATTTCTGTGCATTTACATAGTTAAGGTTGTTGCTCACTTTCTAAAAAGTCAGCACCATTGTGAATGTTTATTTCATCCTGCAGAACTTTCTGGCTTGCAATACCAAACATTCTTCCTGCTGTTATTGTTTGATTCTGCCAGCTGGTGATTTGGCAGTCAAGTCACCTTTATTAACTATCTCTAGTATGGCCATCTGTAGTTTACAATTGTATGGATTTGCCACAGCAGCTGTATATTTATTTCTACTGAAGATTGTTGGTTGAAAATATGAAATTTAGTATTGAGTAAATCTATCTCCACAGGAACTGGTTAACTATTTTGTGGCTTCAAATACTTCGACATAGTCCTTTGAAAATGATATTCACAGTATTAGGCAGTGGAAAATGTCTTCTTTTTGGAGGTTTTGTATTAAAAAAATAAAGCATGGATTTTGCTCTACTCACAAAAGATAAACTAATACCGGTTGTCCTTGACTTACAACCATTCATTTAGCCACTGTTTGAAATTACAATAGCAGTGAAGCTACAACAAGTCCTCCACAAAGTCATATCATCAAAATTTGGATGCTTGGCAACTGGAAATTCAAAATCAGGCATGTATATTTATAAACAGTTTATAGCTATGATCTCCTTGGTACTTTCTAAACTTGGTTCTTTTCTTGCAGCTATTTATTATCAAATCAGTGCTAAAAGAAGTGAGGTTTGTTCTCTTTACACACACACACACACACACACACACACACACACGAGATATATAGTACATAAACATATACATACATATATTACACACTCATATATACAGTATATATATATATATATATATATATATATATATATATATATATATATAATATACTTCATATCTATATCTATCTATCTATCATATTATAACTATTATACATATTTATTTATTTGTATATGATATGATATGTATATTTATTTATTTGATATGTATATTATATGACAGGATTGCCCTGTCAGTTTTTATGAGAGTGTTATTGACACGATACTTTTCTACATCAAATCTAAAAACATAGATGTTCAAAGATCAGTGATGAAGTGTTGGAAATGTAATTAAAAAAAATGGGCACATATTATCACCTGTGGTGGACATACCCAAAAGCAAAACCATTTTGGGTGAAAATGCATACTTGGTTAGAAAAATGTTAAGACAGCTTATAGATTTTAAGCCAGAACTATTTTTGTTGGGCATAATACCAGAAAAATATGATAAAGGGAATGTATATTTGATATAGCATGTTTTAACAGCAACAAGAATTGTATTTGCACAACATTGGGAAAGCGAGGAAACACCTACAGAAGAAGATATAATTTAAAAAATGTTGGACTGTGCAGAAATGGACAGATTAACACTACAGATAAAAGAAAAAGAAGACACAGAATGTTTTCAAACTTGGTACTTATTTTATCAATGGTTGGATAAAATAGAATAGAAATTAGGAACTTATTAGGTATTACTATGTATACAAACTCACCCAGACAGCATTCTGCTCATTAAGCACATATTGTATATAAAGAGAAAACAAATAAAAAATATGAAACAAAAACAAAAAACAAATCAGTGATATGGGAAAGGTTCTTTGTGGGTGTTTTATATCAGTGAATGGTGCTCTTAAAAAAGATTCTTCAATAGGCTGTATTGCTGCATATGACATCATTGGAATGAAGTGGGCCAAAGTTGTTGCCATGGCCCTTGTGGAATTGATGGGGCAAATGATACCTTAACTCAAGCAAAGAATGAAATTTACACCACTTTTAGGATGTTTGAGGATTTTAAAAATGAAACCAATAGCTTGCTCATTTTGTCCTTCAAATCCCTCAACCAAACTCCAATTATGAGCTGACAAGGCAGGATGTCCCTATTCCAGGGTCTGTAAAGTGAAAAATCTATGGTGGTTCATGGGTTTTGCTCTTGTTTTATAGCCAGAATAAATAAAAATAGAAATTTAATGGTGCATATTGTTAGCTAGGTGTTTTTATTTTGCCTCTTAGATCTCCCCTCTATAGACAGATAGTAAACATAGTTCTTCAAGCTTGCTCTGATTAGCTCTCATTAGCATGGCATATAACTTATATCATTTATTTTCTTTTCCTTATGCTCAACAATTTGAGCCTCAAGATAGCTGGATCCTATTTACTGATTATTGTGAAGTCCTAGGTGTTCTTGGAGTTTGGTTGTTTGCTTGCAGATGTTTCGTTGCTTGCTACGTACAAACATGGTTTCGAAAATGTCTGCAATGTTCCCTCGTCCAAAATTAATCCACCACAAAGAAAACAGGGGCAAAAAGAGATATCAATAGAGGACTGTGAGAAATTTAAGGCAACTTCAGCAGCCACTATCCATTTCATTTCCTGGTTGTGCTTTTTCATTCAACATTTGTAATTTCTCACGTTAAACATCAAATGTTGCTTGTTAATATTTTAATAATATAACATTATTCCTGCTGAACTTTAAAAAATATGAAAGCCTGGTAACTCATTTCCTTTTCCAGAGTTTGCAGAGGGAATTATTACAATTTCATGGATTGCAGTAACCACTTTCTTTTATCTAAAATGCTAGAATTTCCATTTAACTGCTGCCTTCATTTGTTTCCTTGTAGGTATATATGTTCATAATCATTACTCAGCTGGTAGTTATATCACTTGCGTATTAACCTATTTTATACTTTTCTTTAAGTCATTAAAACTCCTTCCCATTATTCCTCCAGAAATATAGAACGCCTCTTAAATTTTTTAAGTTAATCTGCCTCAGAAGCACTGGAAGGCAGCAGACTTGACAAAGTTGCTTTAAACTTACAGTGAATTACCTTAACAGTCCTAAATTTGAACTATCAAAATCTCCCATTAGTTCTTAGTTAAATATAGAAATATCCTGGTAGATAAAGCTACAGGCACACCTAGACTTACAGATATATTTCTCTAGAAATCATAGGGCTAACAGGCTTGGAATGAAAAATCCAGATGACAAAACAGACTATAAAGACAACTCTTTGTTATCTTAAACAGCTGCCCTGTTTTTGCAATGCAAACATGGTAAGGAATTTTCTTCTTCCTTTGTCTTTTTCTAGCAATTTAATACCATTTAATTTATCATCTTCATTCCCACATTTTGTTCATAATCATTACTCAGAATTCATTTTATTTCCTTTTGAAAAAAAGTGACCTGTCCTCCTTCTTCTAGGATTCAGAGTTCTACAGAAGGAACTTACTCATACTCCCAATTGTATTTTTGCTCTTCTACACCCATCTCAAAATATTCCTGCTTGTTTTAATGTAACCTTCTCCAATCTGAAGTATTTCTTCAACTGTGGATGACAAATTCCATCACCCCTACCCTATACAGTTGCTCAGTATATTGTATCTGCAAAACACCAAGTGAGGAACATTTCTTCTATTGATTGCCTGTGGATTAGCACCAGTTTGTAAAGCTGAAATGGGAATGTTTGTGAACACAAAGGAATATTTTGTGGTTGGACATGAACATTTATAAAAGTACTTCTGAATATCTAGTACCAGCCTCCAAGTCTTCTGTGTTGCAATAGAGTACTGTTTATACTGTAATTGGCAGCCACCCAGTTCAGGTGGCATGAAAATAAAAGTAGGATCTTGTTCCTGGTAAAACCTCCGTGTTAGGAATGAGTAAGCAAAGGTGTGTTTGATACTAGAGGAATGCTAGTTTTTCTTACTTTTACCTTTGTCCATTTATAAATGAAAGAGAAAGGTTTTTCTCCCCCTTAATAAGATATTGCAGATAGATAATTGAAAGGCTGGCAGGACTTCTCCTGATATATTTTTTCTCTCTTGCCCCCATTATAAGTAGTAGTTGCGTTTAAAATATAATGGGATTTTCATGGGAGATTCAATCTCACCATATCTGTAGAATGGTACATAAATCAATTTCTAATGACCAACTGTCTCACTAGGTTTCCTCAGTGGAAAGTTGTATTTATTGTCCACAAGATTTGATGGTATAAAATAGGGACAGGCAAGTTTTTTGTTGGGATACATTATTAAATATTCTGTAAGTCTGCTGGAGGCATAAAAGTGATAAATAATACTAGGAAACAAAATGGCCAAGAAACAAAATTTCAGTCTTTCTTAGATTGTATTTTGGGAGGTTTAAGCTTTTATGTAAGAAGCCTTTCTTTTACAAAACTCACAACAACAAAAGTATAACTAAACATTGACAATATTTTGCCAATATATTGAAAAGTCCAAGAACTGCAGAAATGTATCTGTGGATTTGTCATGGAGAAGGCTGTAGTTTTAAATGCAGCTGCAGTGAACTTATGTTTTTACTTAATCTAATTATACAATTTTAAAAAAATTATAGAAGCAGACTTCTGCATTGAAAAAAACTGTGAGCTCTAAATTTTTAATTTGAAATTATCTTGAAATTAAAAATTAAAGTTAAAAATTATCTTACACCAAAATCCACATAGTAGAATTCTGGATTTTAATTGAATACAAATCCACAAAGGACTGTTGATCATTAATATGTCTGGAATGGAGGAGAGCTGCCATTCAGTCTCTGGCTTCAGTAGATAGAGCTGAAATATACTGAGATACTGTAGGTGAATCCATATCCTTAATCAATATAGCAATTTATATTCCTAAAGTCTGCCTGCAGCTAAATAGCCTGTATTTTACATTTTAAATGAACTCTCTGTGGTCCCTTTAATACTGTCATTTGCATGTAATAGTTTGAAGGACATATACAAATATATATCTTTCATGACTTCTACATTAAAATATAGCTAAATTTAAAGGCCAAGTATCAGTAGCACTCAGGAAAATATAAAGGTAGTCTTAACAGGTGTAGTTCCCCTTCTACAGAGAAAGATAACATAAAACAGTGTTGATAATAACAATATTTTATTCAAAGTATCAGTGGCACGTTTTGTCATTTGAAATTTCCTTTTGCCAATATTAATTGCATATGAAATTGTTCATATGAAGAGTTAATGTAAACCTTTTGTAAACCATTTCAATCCTAGTTGTTTTATTATTTTGACTATTCCAAAACAATTATTGTTTCAGCATGACTCATTAACCTGCATGGAATAGTGGTTAAACCAAATATGACTGAAACTGGGAACTTTGCATCCAGACTAGAATTAACTTTAAGATAGTGATACATCCTTTCTGGCACCAGCATTTACCTTTCTGATCAATATAATTGCCTGTTTGAAGAGATTTCAGGAACACATCAACACAATCAATAAAATTCATTCCATGAATGGACCTCTTTCTATTTCATCCTCAACAGGCTTCCACAATTGAACTAAGAGGCAGCTGATTAATAGCTTTGACTATGTCTGAACTGTAAGATTCTCCAATTACTTTTAAGGCAATTGTGTTTTTTTTTTTTTTGATAATTAAATGTTTTATTCATTTTCATTTTCAATTTTTGTACATTCACTTATATACTGGATATTTGCAATAATAATAATATAATCGTAAGAAAAAAGACAAAAAAAAAAACCCCAACCTACACACAACTCATAAACCCAACCTATCACTTTCACACACCCCTTCTTCTCCCCCTCCAACTTTCTTTTCTCCCTCCAACGATCACCCCTCCTACTTCCCTTCCCCCTCCTATCTTCCTTTCTCGCCTTCCTCACCCTCCTTCCCCTCTCATCCTCCTTACATTCCCCTCTTCCTCCCTCCTTACTTCTCCCTCTTCTTTTCCCCTACTTCTCACTATGGTGCATTTCTCTATTCCTTACACCAAAAAGAAAAAAAAAAAAAAAAAGGAAAGAAAAAAGCAATAAGGAAAAAAAAGGAGAAAAATAAAAAGAAAAGATAAGGAACAACAGTATACAAGTGTATTCTTCTTGTTCTATATATTGAAGCTATATCTCCACCCACCCACCCACCCCCCAATGAACCCCCCTCCCTAACCCCCTCCGACTTCCCAGGTCACACACCCGGCACAGTTCAATACCCTTCACCTTCAAAATATCTTATTAACAATAATAATGAAAATAAAATAAAAAGAACACTCCGAAAAAGAAAACAAAAACAAAAAAGTAAATAAAAAAAAATTGAAAACTCTTTTGCATTAAGCTCAGCCTCCCATCATTCTTAAAATTTAAACAGTGTGAATCATTCCATTTATATTTTGTCTTCGTCCCTTACTTCTTTGATATTTACCCCCATCTTCCTGTAGAATCTCCAAATAGCCTTTCTTAACCTTATATTCAAATATTAGTTTATACAAAAATCAATTTATCTTCATAGTTTCGCTACTCATCTTCCTATCCTTCGTTTCACGTCTCCATTCCTCCCAAGCCCAAGTTGCATAAGATTAGGATCTCGCTCTTCACTTTAAAATCCTGAGCTTTTTATATTATACTTCAAACATGTAAATTCGTAAAATATATGCCCCAAATTCATACCAGTTCGTTCAATCCCAAGATCCCTTCATCAATATCTCGCTCCACCTTCCTTTCTGCCCCACACTCCATTCATCCCAAACCGCAATTCAAATAAATCTTAGTCCCCGCTTTCCTCACAGAAAACATTTCATGCACAGTTTGCATTGAAATTCAAATAAGTCTTGTAAAAGTCCCGTATCAGTACACAGCTTTACCATTTCATACCAAACAGAAATCCTAAAGTTTTAATCAGTCCAAAAGCTTAGAAAGTATTTCAAAGACGTCGCTGGGTCTATATTCTTTACTCTTCTGTCCTTCCGGAAAGAAAAGGCAACCCTCTGCCTTATAACCACGTGTCCCGCTGCTTTGAAGATATAACTGAATCCTCAGTTTCCGCTCTTCTGCCTCTCCAGTAGGGGGAGAACAACTCCCTCCTTCTTGTAGCCAAGTGACTTGCTGCTTATCTTTCCTTCACCTTTTCCTTCCGCGTTTCCGAGTGAGTCAAGAAGCCCCGCCTTCAGAGTTTTATAATAAAAGTCCCGAGCTTCCGAAACAGAATTAATACGGAATCTTTGATTTTCAAATGTAACTGTGATTCCAACTGGAGCTTCCCATTTATACTTTATTTGACGATTTCTAAGTTCTTGGGTTAAAAAAGTATAACTTCTCCTTGCTTGCAGCATCTGAAGCGGGATATCTTTAAAGACGAACAAATCGTGACCATCTATTCGAAGCCTGCTATTATAAAGCTTTTGTGAGATCGCATTTCTGGATTCTCTTGTGAAAAAATATATAATTATGTCTCTTGGAAGCTGTCGTTGCTCTGCTACATGCGAATTTTGGCGATAGATTTTTCGAATATTCCAATCAAAATTAAGTCCTGGGCCTCCCACCACTTGGCTGAAAGCTTCTACAAAAGTCTGTTTCAAATTTTCTCCTTTCTTTTCAGGCAGCCCTCTGACTCTTATTGCAAACGCCTTTGTATTATAATTTATCATTGTAAGTTGTGTTTGATTATTAATAATCTCTTGTTGTAAAGCTTGAATATTAGAAGTCAAATTAAAATTGGCCCTCTCCAAAGTTTCCAATTTCGTCTCCATTTCTTCAACATAATCTGTTAAAGTAGACGTGACTTCAAACGTATTCGCATTTATCTGGGCAATTTTGGTATGTATTTTATCGCATAAATCCAACACAAATTCTTGAATTTCTTTTCTAAAGTCATTAATTATTTGAAAGAGAAGCTCCTGTGTCAAGAAATCTCCAGTAGATGGCGTAGGAGACAAAGGCAGCGATTTGGTAGCAAGTTCTTTAAGCACGAGGGGGGAGGATTTTTTTGCCTGTTTAGACCTGGGAGACATTATAGATAAAATCTGAGAATAGACAGATAAACAGTGTCTTCAGCTGGCCAGTTTTCAATAAATTATTTGTAGATTTTGCTCATTAATGAGTAGCGGTCTCCGGGGAAATAAAGCCAGTTAATTACGTCATCAATCACCAACACAGTAAAAACGCCATTTTGTATCCCAATTGCGCAGAGAAGTTCAAAGGAAAAACAAGGCTGGTGTTTAGATAGTTAAAAAAAAACAACACATCACAGAAGTGCGACCCGCTCGTATTATCTTAAAAACAATTTATCATTGTCCTGAGTGCGGGAGTCGGCTGTCTAGGGCTGCAAAAAGGCAGCTGCAAAGAACTGGTTGGAGATAAGAGCTCAGTTACGCTGGATCCATTTCTCTGTTCGCAGCCCCCCAAAAAAAGAAGAGGGCTGTGAACTACGAATAAATCCTAACACCTGAGCTTCTGCCTGTCCCTTTCTGCCAGAAAGGGATGATATCTATTAATCTTAATTAGATATACAGACCAGAACTTTAAGAGGGGCTCCGTTGAGCTCCTCGGCGACAGGCTCCTCCCACAGGAAGCCGCAATTGTGTTGTTTTTATTGCCCCTCTTATTCTTTTGCTATGGATTTATTCTCAAATGATTTCTTTTATTCCCTTTAGCACAAGAAGAATTATTCTAGAGTTGCTTTCAATGTTTCTTTGAATTTCTTGCCTATCTTTTGCTTCTCAAAATGATTGAAATAATATATAATGATGCAGTTTCCATAATCACCTCTGAGTCTTAAAAATAGTGTTAGCCTTTTTGCCTAAAGTGTATACAACATATGGGATGAACTCATTTGTATGTAATAGAAAAATATGAGACTAGCATCACAGACAATGTATAATATTAAGCATATATTATAATATGTACTGGGTTTCATTTTTGAGGAATCCTAGCTTGATTGAAAAAATTTTTTCACATTAGCCCACTTTTCATTTAAATTTATATTAACTGGGGAAAATATTGATGAGAAATAGTCTGATTTTAGAGGGGAATGATGAGCTCTAAAACAACAACTGGTTCTTCTCAACCCAGATGTTCCCTTTTGAAGTCTTGTTGATTTCAAATCAGCTTTATATTTGCTATCAAGGGAAAGGCTGTGGGGAAAACTAAGGGGTTGCTCAATTAAAAAAAGTCTGCTTCTTAGTCAATCTCCCTACTGTAATAGTTCTTTGAGAGTTCGATGCTCATCTGGAAACATCTTTTTGGAGTGCTTCTCATACAGAGAAGAGTGATGCAGGTGTTATTATAACTTTTATTAACATATCAAATGCAACCTAATTCACAAAGATTCTGGACAGTTTGTAAATAAAAGCATGACACACAAGAGAAATACAATAATATATAAAATGACAAGGATGAAAAAAAAATAACAGGAAGGAGAGAGACCTACAGAAGCCAAAGTGGGGGGGGGGGGAGATGTCACTCATCCATGGTGAAAAGCCAGATCTGGGTGAAAAGCCAGGTCTTCAAATCCTTTGAGACATCAGCAAAGTGGAAGATGTCCAGATCTTGGGGAAACCACATACCTGAGGGCAGGCACTGCAACCGAAAAGGCACACTTCTGGGGTACCAATAGATGGCATTATTTAATTGAAACAATCCAGAGCAGGTCAACTCTGTCCATTTAAAATGGTCAGGCAGATATATGGGAGATAGGCAGTCCCTCAAATAATCGGGTGTATGCTAAAAACAGATTCTATGTGTTGCTGTTGATATATATTAGACTGTTAATGACTGTTAATGGTCAAGTCCGTGGTTACCAAGGAAGCCACAAACTCTGAGCAGATCTGGACTCAATATCATTTGGTGATCAATTAAAATCCCCACCCGAGAATTCTGTTACATATATACAACAATCTAGATCAGGGGTATCAAAGTCAAGGCCAGCGGGACGGATGCGTCATGCAATAGCCATACCCACCCCACTTTAGCAAAGGAAAACTCATGATAAGTCATGTGATGACAATGTGATGATGCGAGTGTGACCCCACTGATCTAGATCCTCTTGGTTCTGAACCATTACCTCCTGTATTAGCAGGTAGAGTATTTCCAGCTCTTTTGCATGGATAGATTATTATAATCATATTTCCCAGGTTAAAATAAGACCATTTGAAGACACTGGCCTATTTTTGCCTTGGTAAATCTTGGTATGAATCATCAGAAACAAAGATTTAATAGTTGTATGGAACTTTTACAAAAATCATAACTGGCAAAATAATAGAAATTTTATGAAGCAGGTACATACCTATAAATCACAGATGGGGAACAATGGCCCTTTTATGACTTGTGGACTTCAACTCCTAGAGTTCTTTCGTTTAAGCAGTAAATTCAAACAGGCTTTTGCTCTAAATATACTCCGTTGATGATGGCAAGCCCAAGATCCAGTCTTGCAAAAAGTTACGCCTAAATATAGAAAGGTGTTAACCTGTTCAATTGGTTCACCATCTAATTGCCACCTATGTTTCTGATAATGTTTTCCAAATGCCATTATTTTTTATTTAGATTTACTAATGATTAGGGAGTTATCCTGGTAGTAAGAGCTGAATCTTCTTAATAGCCTATTTAATCCTACTTGTAAATATGATAATAGAATCATATCATCAGCATAAAACAAGTTGCTACAGTAAGTATATAGGATCTTCGGCATGTGTACTATAAGATCCTTAATTAACCATGGCAAGTCATTGATATATTGTTGGAAGAAATGTCCTTCTGGGTTTGGCTCCAAGTGGGGAAAAAGACATTGGAGACATAGAGGCGGCTTGGAAAGATGGTTTAATGGTGGACAGGACCACATGGCTTGAGTCCTAAACAGAAAAGGTGATCACATGCTTCAATGTTGTGTGAAGAAGAAGAGAGCGAAGAGCTGAAAGTATCTGGCTTTATACTCTCTGTTTGGCCCCATCTCTCTGTTTCCTGTTCCTGTGTAAGATATGTGTTCTGATTGGTTGTCAGACTCCCATGGGGCCAAGTTTGAGTTTCCAGATGCCATGTGGTGAGATTCTGTGGAAGGCTAGTACTATCATGCCTTAATCCCATCACCCTGAAGCTGAAGGGGAGAACTCTTTATTATGTAGAATAGACTGGATTGGGCCTTTTGATTGAATGAGTCTATACTTTGGATAGGTTGTTTTGTTGGGGCATTACTAAAAAATCATTTTTATCAGATATCTATGGAGACTCTCAGTCATCCAGCTCGTGGTTGTCCCAAAGGTGCTTTTTAAAAAGCAACTGGACTTTTTGGTTTTTCTTTGAAGATGTTTCGTTTCTCATCCAAGAAGCTTCTTTAGAGCCGAGGATGAGAAGTGAAACATCTTCGAAGAAAAGCCAGAAAGTCCAGTTCCTCTTGAAAAAGAACCTTTGGGACATTTATATCAGAGCATTGTAGAAATGGTTCAATAGCATCTGTGAGCTAAATGTTTATTTTCTGTGCTTTTTACAGGAATCTTAGATGATTTTAAACTGTTTCATCCTAGTGAAATTCCCAGCTAGAATGGACCTCTCCTTATTACTTCTACTATTCACTTGGATACCATTCTTTATTTTATTTTACTGTATTTTTAAATTTCTATCTGAGTATTTTCAGTTTGCATGCATACCTACATATTTTATTGTTTGACTTCTGGACTATGATTATTAAATTAACTATTTCATTTTTAACTAGAATTTAATTAAGTGCTTTTGACAAGTTTGGACAAATATCTTATTACATTCTTCATTGTTTCAAAGCAAATATCAACAAGAATTTAGCACTCTCTCTTTCCCTGCTACATCCTTTAGAATTTTGTTTAACCATTTATAAATGGACTTTTATGGTCAAATCTTCCATAGGCTGCTTTCAGGATACAAATTCACAATATATAATCATTCTAAACTGGTAGACATCATAATCAATAGTAAGAATTTATATAACACTATTCACAAACAACTTTCATCCCAGAAACAATAGTAAGTAATTCAAATAAACTAATACTAGTTATACAGGAATCTATAACACACATATTTACTTGAAGAATCTGGACCTTTCATTTTGTTCAGGAAGAGAACCAAAGATAGACATAATTGAAATAAACTGCCACCCCTGCAGTTCACCAGCTTAATTGTTCAGGCAGACAAGCAAATATATAGGACTTTGGAACTGACATCTGAGCTGCTCTATGTAAAGTCACTCCACCAAATACATGGAATAGGAGAGGATGATTTCTGAATGCTAGTCAGCATCTTTCAAACAATTGTCCTGTGACCTTTAGTGTATGGCAGAAATAATAGTATTGTGGTGAAGATGGAAAAATCTAGGTTGCTCTTCCACTTGATTAACAGGATAAATTATAATATGTTTAAGCTAGATCTTATCTTAAAGCAAACCCCCTCCCATTTGTTAAAAGGAAGATAAAAGTAGTTAATTGAAACTATAATTACCCTCAAATAATTTCTATATGGAGAAATCTGAGGTCAGGATACTGAAAGATAATGCCAATCGCACCAGCTGTTTCATCTGATAAATAGGAAGACATGCCATTAAAATTAGAGGGTAAAAGCTATCTAAAGTTATCTATTGAAGACAGCTGGAGAATAGCTTTTAAGGGCTTTTGCGCTTGCAATAAAATTACGTGGCAGCATTAAGTAATAGCTGAAAGGCAATCATTGTGAAATTATGTGTAGGAAAACAGTAGTAAGATAAGATGTGACTCTACTAACCTAAGCATATAATTTCAATAAAATTACTACAGTAAGAAGAAGACAGAAAATATAGGCAAGGAAATTTCAGCCTTTTATTCTTCTTAATTTTCTGTAAGCTGCCAAGTCCAAATTTAATTTACTAATTGCATTTGGCTCCATAATTTCTTCTAAAAACTAAAAGGTGAATTGCTACTTCTGCTACATTCCTTTTCCTTGTAACAAGCTTTAATGAAAATGAGTTGTGTGCACTTAGTCTGTTTTTCTAGTTAAATGATTGATAGATTGCTTGCCCTTAATTGCATAAGAATGGTTTTCTTATGTCTCTTGAAGAACTGTCAAACTAGAAAATGTATACTAGAAAATGTATAAACGTACTGTGGACCAGAATATTTTATGACACTTGCAGGATTTTTTGTGAGCTAACATTTCCAGGATACATAATCCATAATTCTACAATCCCTTTGAGAACTTAAGCATGTATTATTATTTTCTTTATACTGTATACTTCACTTCCTTACTTTAGTCTATTTCGGAGTTAGGAAAGGTTTTTCAGCTTCATGGGTATGTTTATTTTATACTTTCATTTTTGCACCTTGCCTGAGATATTTGACAAACAATGCTATGAAAAGGAAGTAGAACAGGATGCCTTCCAACCACAGTGTTTATCTGTCAGCAGATAGGCTCAGATTCAGACAAGGGCAACCTGTGATTATAGGCCCACATGAGGATCTCTAATTTTATCCAAATTTGAAGAGTCCTTCCCAAACAATCAGTCCAGACCATTGACAGTTCCAATTGATCACCATGAGTTCATGGGAAGGGAAGGAGAGAAATGTCAGAAAGAACTATCCCCCCAAAGGGAATAATACCTGATTTAAAAAAAAAAAGATTTAGGAAACATTGACTCTACCGCCACTTGGTTTAGCCTCAACCAATATTGATATATATTCCACTAATCATTGGTGCCTTAGCATTCAGCTATCAACACTGCCCTATCCTATTCTAGTTTTTTCTAGTATCTGTATTTTGGAGATTTCGGTCATTGAGTAATTCCAGTAAATTCAATAGGGAATATGTTAATCATGACTAGCTTCTTTTGCACTAATTTAAATGGGGTGGCTATCGAATGAGTATATATAAATCCAGCTATCTATCAAAAGCCAGCTTATATAGCGTAATTGATAAGCAACTTATTTTGTGTTACATTTATCTATATATCTTATAAAAACTATGTTGATGTGCCCAATTATATTTAACAGTAAGTAAGTCCCACGAAGATCTTAAAACCCATTTCCAACTAATGGAGATAATTATATTAGGAATAAGAAACCAGATCCAAATCTGTTTATTGAATAGTTTCATTAACTGCCTATCTCAACTGCTTGGAGAAAGGACTCTGCTTGGAGAAAATATGTTTTTAATAAGTAATAAGTGCATTAGCAGCCTTCTCTCAAACACTTTTCTTTTTTATGATTTGATCTTGACTTTGATATGAATAAAAATAGAATAGAAATAGAATAACGGAGTTGGAAGGGACTTTGGAGGTCTTCAAGTCCAACCCCCTGCTTAGGCAGGAAACCCTGTACCATTTCAGACAAATGGTTGTCCAATCTTTTCTTAAAAACTTTCAGTGTTGGAGCATTCACAACTTTTGGAGGCAAGTGGTTCCACTGATTAATTGTTCTATCAAGAATTTTCTTCTTAGTTCTAGGTTGCTTAACTCCTTTATTAACAGATTAACAGAGTTGGAAGGGACCTTGTAAGGCATCTAGTCCAATGGTGGGTTGCAGGTGGTATGCCCCGGTATGGGCGTACTGGTTCCTGCCAGAAGCATTGAGTACCATTCCGGTACAATGCTCCGGAGGGCCCACCCGCCTACCAAGCTCCTTACCTGTATTTGAGCTCTTTGGCACTTCCGCGCGCACACACGGAGTGTACGGTACCTGTGCAATGCTCCACCAAGCAGCTGGAGCGTCGGGGAGGCATTGCGGAGTTAAGGATGCATGCGCACATGTGCGCACATGCTGCACACATGCATGTGCGGGATGCCGGGCCCCGTTGCACCATACTGATTGCAACGGGATCTGGAACCTACCACTGATCTAGTCCAACCTCCGCCAAGCAGGAGACCCTACACTATTTCTGACAGATGGCAGTCTAGTCTCTTCTTGAAAGCTTCCAGTGATGAAGCTCCTGCAACTTCTGAAGGCAGGCTGTTCCATTGGTCGATTGCTCTCACTATCAGAAAATTTCTCCTTATTTCTGGGTTGAATCTCTCCTTGTTCAGTTTCCATCCATTATTCCTTTTCTGACCTTCAGGCACTTTTTTCTCTTTGCTAAACCAGGTGTGGCTGTGGCCAGCGCTTGATGCATCCAGCCAGGGGGCCACAAGTTTGTCATCCCTGATCTATGGTGTTGGCTATTCCTGCCAGCTTAGTATCATCTGCAAATTTGGTAAGTTCCCCTTCTATTCCCTCATCCATTTATACCATTTATGAAGATATTGTAGAGTACTAGGCCTAACATGGAACCTTGTGGTAACACACTGCTTACTTCCCTCCATGTAGATGTAGTACCCTTAAGGACTACTCATTGAGTATGGTTTGTCAGTCAGTAACAAGTCCATCTGATGGTGATGCTATCTATCCCACTTTTTTTCTATGTTACCAAGAAGTAGGCTATGGTCTACTTTGTTGAATGTCTTGCTGAAGTCTAAGTTTATTATGTCTATAGTGTTTTACTGGTTTAGTCACTATGTTGAAAAATGAAATAAGATTGGTTTGGTATAATCTATCATTTAACAAACCCATGCTGACTTTTAGTTATTACTTTACTCCTTTCTAGATGTTCACAGATCTGTTTTTTATTATCTTTTCCAGTATCTTCCCAGGTATTGACGTTAGGCTGATTAGTCTGTAGTTTCCTGGGTCTGTTTCCCCCCCCCCCTTTTGAAGATGGGAACCACATCAGCCCTTTTCCAATCCTCAGGTACTTCCCCTGTGCTCCAGGATTTTTTTTTAAGTTGTGGTACAGTGGTTCTGAGATGACATCTACCAGCTCTTTTATAATTTTGGGGTGTAATCCATCAGGTCCTGGTGATTTGTATTCATCAAGATCAAATAGATCAGTGATAGCTAACCTTTTTGTCATTGTATGCTGAAAGCATGTGCACATGATAGTGTGGCCGCATGCACACACCCATAATGCAATGTGTACACATGCCCCTGCGTGCCCCCGTACATGTGTGCATGACCCCCATGCTCCCCCGCATGCTGCATATGCGCATGACCCTCCCACACCCTGTTTGGGGCCTAGTAGGCGTCTCTGCATCCTCTTGGGAGCACAAACAGGCCATGAGGGAAGGGTGCCACACACCCCCATGCTCCTCCACCCCCTTATTGCAAATATTTGTTCATTCTGAGCCTTTGGATTTCTTGTTTTTCTTTTTCAGTGGTATTATGCTGGACTGGGCTTTTATGATCATATTTTTCAAAGTTTTCCAAGCTTCTTGAGTTCTTTTCCCCTTTAGGATTTTCATCCCAAAAGTCTCTGTGAGTTTGTTAAAATCAGCTCTTTTAAAATCTAGGACTCTGGTATCATTATGTTCTATTGCTTGTGTTTGCATTATGTTGAATTCTGGTATGACATGATCACTCTCACCCAAGGTTTCTGCAATTTCAATTCCCTCTATTTGTAAGAATTAAATCCAGTATGGCTGTCCCTCTAGTTCCCTCATTTACCTTTTGGACAACAAAGTTGTCAGATTGGTCAGGAACCTATTTGATTTTCTCACATGGTGCAGAATTAGTCTTCCAGTTGATGTCAGGGTAATTGAAATCCTCCATTACTATTGTAATGTGTTTCCCACATACATTTGTTAGTTGGTTGGCAAAAAGTACATCTATTTTTTCTGCTTGGTTGAATGGCCTGTAGTAAACACCTATGGCAATTTCATTCTTTTTTCTTTTCTTTTATACAGACCCAAAACTAGGAGGTTTTCATCTTTGGTTTCATCCATTTCTGTAGCAATGTAGCGGTCCTTTACATACAGCGCAACTCCACCTCCTCTTTTGGGATCTAGTTTTGGGTCTGGTTTTTTTGAATACTTTTTATCTTTCTATCAGTATGTTCCAGTCATGTGTTTCATCCCACCAAGTTTGTGTAATTCCAACTATATCGTATCTATCTTCATGTATTAATAGTTCAAGTTCACCCTGTTTGTTCCCCAAACTTTGTGCATTTGTATATAGGCACTTGAGGTCTTTATGTCTGACTCTGGGTATGCTTCCTATGACTCCTATTTGGTATTTGAGTTTATCTTCTTGCCATTCCTCCTTATCTCATTATTTGACTTGTTTTCCAGGGGTTTTTGATTGGAATTAGCTTCTGAAGATTGGTTATGCTTCTCCCTCAATTTTAGTTTAAAGTCTTCCTGATAAGTTGAGCCAATCATTTTCTGAAAACATTCTTCCCAGTCTTTCTGAGGTGCAGCCCTTCCCTTGCCAAAAGTCCATCATGGAGGTAGTGCAGACCATGGCCAGGAATCCAAAGAGTTTTTTTGGTGACACCAACCCTTTAGTCAGTGGTTCACTTCTAGAATCCTTTGTTCTCTTATTGGTTGACCTGTTGTTGGGAGTACAGATGAAAAAATTACTCATGATTAGTTTCCATCCATTGCTTCTTGTCCTGCCCTCAGGTGCTCTGGAGAATAGATTGACCCACTTTTCTTTGTGGCAGCTCCTGAGATATTAGAACCCTGCTATCATGTCTACCCAAGTCCTTCTTTTCATAAACTAGACATACCCAATTCCAGCAACCATTCTTTATATGTTTTAGCATCTAGTCCCCTAATCATCTTTGCTGCTCTTCTCTGCATTCTTTCTAGAATCTCAACATCTTTTTTACATTGTGGAGACCAAAACTGGATGCAGTATTCCAAGTGTAGTCTTACCAAGGGATTGTAACAGTGGTGGATTCTGGATCCCGCTGCAACCGGTATGGTGCAACTGGGCCCGATGGCCACCACATGAATGCACACAGTGCGCACACACATACGGGCAGTGCATGCATGCGTCCTTACCTCCTGCAATGCCTCCGCAATGCTCCAGTTGCTCGTGTGCAGATGGCCCGTTTCCTTCAAATACAGATAAGGAACGAGGACAAGTGGGTGGGCCCTCCAGAGCACCATACTGGAACGGTACCCGGTGCTCCCGGCAAGCACTGGTACGCCCGTACTGGAACCCACCACTGGATTATAAAGTGGTATTAACACTTTATGTGATCTTGGTTTTATCCCTCTGTTAATGCAGCCTAGAAATTCCTCAACTTCTCTTAGAAATATTGTTTTACCATTTATAGTAGTTTATCAAAAGATAATTCTGTATCTAGGATTTCTTCCCTTCGATGTTTGTATAGTTGGTTTCTTCAGGTTAT
Source organism: Thamnophis elegans (assembly GCF_009769535.1). Lineage (NCBI taxonomy): Eukaryota > Metazoa > Chordata > Lepidosauria > Squamata > Natricidae > Thamnophis > Thamnophis elegans. Next base: position 54,084,135 of record NC_045549.1, read on the forward strand.
TAATTCCAAATAACGAAGAAAAATGTTTTTGTAATTCTTATAGGGTTTGCTTTAGGTGTTGCTATTTATCTAAAAAAATATAGAAAATTGTTCTAGATAGAACACATCCTTAACTAGACTATTATTATTTTAGTAACTGATATGTATTTCTACTTGCTCATTTATGAAAGAAAGTTTAGTAATCATAATTCTTCCAGGTTATTTGTATACCGATACATATTTATCTGCTAGGCTTTGTTAGATGAAATGCTAAAGCAAACCGTTTTATATTAATCAAAGCAAACAAAATTGAACTGCCTATAATGAATTAGACTCATGGAGTTGAATAATTGGAATGATTAAATAGCTGTCGACTTGATAATCACTTGTCATGACTTGCTGATATATTTAGTTAGAGTATGATTCCGGCTTGTTTTTTAGTGTTTAGAATAGCATACATATAATATGCTATTTTAATGGGGATTTTCACCTATACATCTAAAGCTATTGATAACCGATGCTAATTTACTTGAAGCTCAAGGAAAAAAATGTGCTATAAAGAAGCATTGATAAAAATGATACCAAATTACTCTAGTTAAAGTCAATAATGAAGAGCACAAGAGGATGAGCAAGGTAAAATTAATATTTACAGCATTTCCTTTCAGAACCCACGAAAGGCTGCCATAGAACCCAAAGACATGAGAGTAATTATCTTGAGTGGCAAAGGCTACTTTAGGATCAGCTTGTAACACAAGCTATTGGGCTTTGTATAATCATAGCTTGTTCTTCCAAGTATCTTGACATTATGGCTGATTTCATGCATCACTAGCACCATAGCTTATTTTATCATGGTTTACTGAATAAGCCACAGTGGTTGAAACCACTTAGCATAATATATAATTCTTTCTGCTGATCTTTGCCAGACAACAAAAATCATTGGCTTTATTTCACAACATACTTAATCCTAATAGTCATCAAATGGTTCTGGCACATGGTTACATAGCTGGGTCAGATATCATAATCTAGAAAAATTAGGAACTCTAAATTTCTATAAGAACTCTGTAACATCTTACAATATTTCTACAAGAGACGAACTGAAAATAATTAATTATATCACTGTGCCTTTCCCTATTAAAGTGGTAGTAGGTATGAGTTAGTTGCTGCAGATTACCCAAACCTTGGTAGGATTTTGCAGTAAACTCCAAAATGAAAAGTCTTGGATGTTCAGCTGTTCCTTTTCTTGATGTAGACAAAAAAAAATCTGGTTTTAGGTAGTTTTAACTGGCTTTTGATGGTCTTATGACAAAGCCACAGGGTAGATAGAATGAACTTATGGACTAATTTGAGCTAACGTTGCTGATTAATTGATTGGGTCTACCAATTATTGATGTCTACTCAAATTATTAATAGTTCTGACTGACCCAGTTAAATATGTTATGGGAACAAGGCCAGTATGGTAACTAAAGGACATATAACTTTTAAATAAAGCCACCCCCACATATATTGAGACTTCTATTTCTTCCTAAGCAGCTACAAATCATCATTCAGTGATTGCAACCAGCCCATAGACTTAACCCATATATTTTTGTACATAGTGTGTAAAGGACTTTATTGTTCAAGATTTATTTATTTGTTGTAAAAAATAAAAGTTAAGATTTCCCTGTTCCGTGTTATCTGACTTTAGAGCATGGAGCTAATCTCTGTTTTTTGGTCGAGGGAGCCAACAGGTCTTTCACGTGGTCAGCATGACTATATGCCGAAGGCACATGGAATGCTGTTACCTTCCCACTGAAGTGGTTTATATTTGTCTAGTCACACTTTACATGCTTTCAAAATGCTAGGTGGATAGGACCTGGGACAATAAAAGGGAGCTCACCCATTGCGCTAACAAGCTCAGCATTTTTAACCACTGCGCCATCGCACCACTTTTTATTTGTCATGTATTCATTTGTTATTCCCTCTATTAAATATAATTAGGAGTAAAAGCACCTATTGGTTATGTGAAAATTATACAAATTTTATAAGAACAAAACATCTCTCTGACAAACTGAAAGACCAAAAGGACAAGCAGAGAAAATGGAAAGAGGACACATAACTAAGGCTGATTATCAGCAGATAGCCAGAACCTGCAAGGACAAAGTCAGGAAAACCAACGCTCAGAATGAACTAAGGCAGTGTTTCTCAATGCATTCGCTGGCTGGGGAATTCTGGGAGTTGAAGTCCGGACATCTTCAAGTTGCCAAGGTTGAGAAACACTGAACTAAGGCTTGCTACAAAAATCAAAGATAATAAAAAAGTTTCTTCAAATATATAAATAACAAGAAAAAGTCAAGGAAACATTCGATCCAAGAAAGAGAGAAGATGGCAAGGAAGTAACAGGCAGTAGGAAGAAAGCAGAGCTGCTTAACTTGTTCTTTGCATCAGTCTTCATGCAAAAAGAAATTATAGCCCCAATGAACCAAAAAAGCTACTGTAAAATACAAACCAGAAATAAAAATAAAAATAACCAATAATGCCACAGATCTGTTAAATATATGATGAAGATATGTAAAGAAAAATGTGTAATAAAAATAAATATTAAAAAAATAAGCAAGAAAAAGGTAAGAGAACACCTGTCTGACCTTGTTGAATATAAATCACCAGGACCTGACAGATTACATCCCAGAGTTCTAAAGGAACTGGCGGATGTTATCTCAGAACCATTGTATCATATCTTTTAAAAATCCTAGAGCACAGGGGAAGTACTTGAGGATTGGAAAAGAGCTGATGTGATTCCCATCTTCAAGAAAGGGGGGAAAAAACAGACCCAGCACCAATCAGTGTAACATCAATACCTGGGAAGATCCTGGAAAAGTTAATCAAATACAGATCGGCAAACAGGTAGAATCAAATAAAGTTTTAACTAGTAACCAGCACAGGTTTGTTAAAAACAGATCATGACAAACCAAAATTATTTCATTCTTACACACTAAATTAGTAGACCAGCAAAATACTGTGGACCTAGTATACTTAGATTTCAGTAAGGCGTTTGACAAAGTAGACCAAATCTACTTCTTGGTAAGCTAGAAAAATGTGGAATAGACAGCATTACCACCAGATGGATTTGTAGCTGGCTGACAAACCATTCTCAATGTGTAGTCCTTAATGATACTACATCCACATGAAAAGAAGTAAGCAGTGGGGTACCACAAGGCTCAGTACTCTGCAATATCTTTATAAATGATTTAGATGAGGGAATAGAAGGGGAACTCATCAAATTAGCAGGTGCTACTAAACTGGCAGTAATAGCCAACACCCCAGAAGACAAACTCAGGATCCAAAAAGATCTTGACAAACCTGAACAATGGGTCCTATCCAACAAAATGAATTTTAATGTGGAGGAAAAAAAGCATTACACTTAGGCAGGAAAAATCAAAGATATAAGTAGAGATTAGGTGAGATGTGGCTCAAAAACAGTAACTGTGAGAGGAACCTTGGAGTCATAGTGGATGATCATTTGAATATGAGCCAGTAATTTGCAGCAGCCAAAAAAAGCTAATACAATCCTAGGTTGTATAAACAGAGGCATATAATCAAGATCATGTGAAGCATTAATGCTGCTTTATAAAACCATAGTAAGACCACACCTGGAATACTGCAAGCAATTTTGGTCACCATACTACAAAAGAGATGTTGAGACTTTGGAAAAAGTTCAGAGAAAAGCAACTAAGATGATCAAAAGTCTGTAGTTTAACCCATATGAAAAACAGCTGCAGATTTTGGGTCTGGCTAGTCTAAAGTAAAGAAGAATTAGGGGTGACATGATAGCAGTATTTCAGTATTCGAGGATCTGCCACAAAGAAGAAGGGGGTACCAGAGGACAGGGCAAGAAATAATGGTTGGAAACTGATCAAAGATAGAAGCAACCTGGAATCAAGAAGAAATGTCAGTAAGGACAATTAACTAGTGGAACAACTTGCCTTCAGAAATCGTGGATGCTCCTTAACTAGAGATTTTTAAGAAGAGATTAGACAGTCACTTATCTGAGGTTGTATAGATTCTCCTGTTTGAGTAGGGAGCTGGACTAGAAGACCTGCCAGATCCCTTCCAGCTTTATTCTAATTCTAAAAAAGAGAGAGAGAGAGAAAAAAAATAATGGGGACAATTGTTATACACATGACCAAATGAGAAAGACAGATCTATGGATTTTTTTGCTGATGTATAGTATTGTCAAGAATATGTCATTGCATATACTATGTAAATGGCATGTATCTAGGTGGCTGTAGGGTATTCAACTCTCAGTATACATTGAATTAGGAACAGAAATAGTACAAGAGAAGAGAAAAGGCAAATTTTGCAATAAAAAGTAGGAATGCCAGTTACAGCATAGTGAGAAGAAAATGATATATTTTTGAAATGATTGGTCTGAATAGTTAGTCTATTTTAGTGTTAATAAAATTTTAAACTCAAAGAATATATGGTATACAGAAGTGTTTAGTAATATCAAATCTTATGAACTGTGCAGGAACGGTTATATTCATTTTCCTATATACTATATATAGCTGAAAATATTAACATAGTAAACCAAAAAGAAGAGGAATATGTTTATTCTTCATGCCAAAGTTTGATATTTAGTATTTTATGTATATCTAAGGCAATATACGATGTGTTTCCCTCCTCTGAACTATCAACATCCAGGTATGAGTAGGTAGCACTAAGAATTATTTAAATTATACCTTAAAGTCAAGAAGATTCTGGTAGCATTGATGTAGGATTTAAATTGAAACAAGTTACAAGTACTTTATCAAGTAAATCCTACATCGTTTCAGTCACTCCCTGGTATCTGATGAAATGAAACTGCATCTCATTAAAGTGTTTGCCTTTAATGAAATATCTTAGGGTGAAAAGTGACTTGTAGACTTTCTCAGATATTTGGATAACATAGACTAACAGACTTCTTATCCTACAATGTCTTTAACTAAATTTAGTAAAGAAATGTTCTCTAGGCTAATTCCACATCTTTGTTGCCATGTAATGCTCATACTGCTTTTTGAAGCACAGATATAAAAGCTATTGGCTAATATTCTAATCTTTGGATTATGTTATTTTTAGGGTAATAATCATGATTTGTTTAAGGTTTTGCATATTTACATTTAAGCCTATTTGCTAGACTTTTACCAATGGGATCTGAAGTAGGCTCTTTCTGTTGACACAAGTAGGACAGGCTTGTCCTAGTAGGGCAGGGTAATTCATCAGATAGCAGGGACTTCTGCCATTATGGCTTTAAAGATAATAACCAACACATTGAACAGACCAGTAGCCAGTGAAATTCACACAGCAGAAGTGTAATAGGGGGTCCAAGGACTGCTCTCACTGCTGCACTTTGCACCAGGTGAAGCTACCATGTGACTACCATATGACTTCAAAGTTAGTCCCATATAGAGCGCCTTGCAGTAATCCAACAGCAGTGTGAAATGATCAGGACTTGAATAATTGAGCACAGGTGTCATGATCCAGGGAAGGTCACAATTGCTGCATAAACAGGAGCTGTGAAAAAGTTTCCTGGTGGTCATGACTGCCACCTGTCGTTCAAGCAGGAGACATAGGTTCAGGAGAACCCTAAGTTGTGAACTGTGTCTGAATGGATTAGTGGAATCCTGTCCAGAATTAAGGTTCACAAACACTCACATCCTGAGGATTGATATGCCCCAAACCATTCAGCCTTGCCAGGGTTTATTGTCTTTTGTCTCTCATCCATACATCTCTACAGCTGTAAGAGAACATAGAGACAGAATCACTTGGGTCACCATGTGTAGAGATGAAGAACTGAGCATCATCAGCATGTTATTTTATCTCAACCCATGGTGATGGACAATCTCACCCAACAGCTTCATGTAGATATTAAACAAGAGAGGATAGAATACTGAGCAAAACTGTACAAAAACTCTGTGGCCCAGCCCCAACTCATGTAGATGGTCCAAAAGGATATCATGGTAGATAGTACTAAAAGTTCCTCAGAGGTCAAAGAGAGAGAGAATTGTTGCATTACTCCAATCCTGCCAGAGATCATCCACGAGTGCAAGAAAAGTTTTCTTTGTCACATTGCCAAGCCTGAATCCTGACTGAAAGGGATCCAGGAAATCCATTTCATTCAGGATCTCCTGGGAGTGCTGAGCAACTACCTTTCCACTACTTTCCTCAGGAAGAGAAGATGGGAGACTGAGTGAAAATTGTCATGTGTCTGTGTGTGTGTATGTGAGAGAGAGAGGGGGGGGAGGAGGTGGGTTTCAGGCGGTACGCCTCAGTATGGGCGTACTGGAGCCTGCCCGAAGCACCAGGTACCGTTCCGATACAGTGCTCCGGAGGCCCCCCCCTTCACTCCTTACCTGTCCTTTAAAGCCTTTGGCACTTCCGCACATGCTCAGCCGAGCAGCTGGAGCATTGCGGAGGCTTGCAGAGGCATCGCTGGAAGGTAAGACACATCCGTGCACTGTTTGCTAAACACTTCTATACCATATATCCTTTGAGTTTAAAATTTATTAACACTAAAATAGACTAACTATTCAGACCAATCATTTCAAAAACATATTTTCATGTGAAGGATGCCAGGTCTTGTTGCAACTGTACCGATTGCAACGGGATCCGAACCCACCACTGGTGTGTGTGTGTGTGCGCGCGTGTGCGTGTGTGTGTGTGTGTGTGTGAGAGAGAGAAAACGAACTTATTCTTATCTTAGGAAGCTGCGTCTGTTTATTCACAGGCTGGGGGGGTCAGAACACTGAGGTAAGGAACACTAACAGATTCAATTGTATAATCTAAAACTATAATTTAAAATTAATCTAAATGTGGCCACAAATTAAACCCAAGAGTCCCACTCTAACAGGGAGATTTTGTATCAGAAGAATAATATATTTAGGCCGAAGATTGCAGAATTATATTTTTGGGATTGCAAGTAACCTTGATGGGTTACAAGAGACTGTATTAAGATCATTATTGACTGTTTGATGCCTCAACAGAGGAAATCAGTTATGCTGTTTTTCAAAAGGACTCTACATTTGTAGCAGAGGTGGGTTCTGGATCCCATTGTAACCGGTACGGTTGCAATGGGGCCTGGTGTCCTCCACATGAATGTGTGCAGTGCGTGTGGTGTGCGTGCACAAGTGCGCAGTGCGTGCATGCATCTTACCTTCCAGTGACGCCTCCTCAAGCCTCCGCGATGCTCCAGCTGTTCGGCGGAGTGTCATGCAGGCATTGTACACGCCATGCATGTGCGTGGAAGCGCCAAAGACTTTAAAGGACAGATAAGAAGCACAGGCAGGTGGGTGGGCCCTCCGGAGCACCGTACCGAAACAGTACCCGGTGCTCCGGACAGGCTTCGGTATACACGTACCGGGGCGTATCTCCTGTAACCCACCACTGATTTGTGGATATAACTCCTATAGGAAGTATAGGAGCCAGGGTGGTACAGTGGTTAGAATGCTAAATCTTGCCCACTGCCAAGAGTTCAATTTTGAGCAGCTCAAAGTTGACCCACCCTTCCATCCTTCTGAGCTGAATAAAATGAGGACCCAGATTGTTGGAGGCAATATGCAAATATTACTTATACATTTTAAACTATCCAGAGAGTACTGTATAAGCCTAAATTATAGAGGAAACCTTAAAAAGCAGCTTCAAATTTATCCTGTCAGTAACATGGACACTTGGAGGAATTGGAATATATTTTGATTTGTTTGATATTTTTGCTAAATTTTCTTTCGCAGTGCTGCAACACAGAATAATTGCATAACTGAAATTGCTGTTATAATCATTTTTTTCCTATAGCCCAGTTCCTCACTTGGCTAAAGTTAGGAATTTGAATTTTGAAGGGTTATTTTACTCACCAGAAAGTGAATAAAGTAATATATTATGTTGGGATATTTCAGCCTTACTGCTATTAAAAAAATAATAATTGAAAACATCTCTCATTCTTTCTTGAGATAAATTGAGATTTTTGTAAAAATGTATTTTTTTTCTACAAAATATTTTAGAATATACTGTACTTCCTCATCTGTATGGAATCACCATTTCCAGACAAGTGGTTCTGGACTGGTCTTTGGGAAGAAATTTTAATGGCCAACAATTTATTTACCATAAAATGAAATTAAGATTATACAATTTTAGAATATCTCGGTCTCCTTCTTCATCCTCCCATAAACTAGTCAAAATAATAAGCTACTAGGAACTTTTGCCAAGCAACTTGAGGTGTTACAGTACTTAGTTCTTACCTTGCTGTTTAAAAATATCACCCTTTACTGTAGCCATTATAGGAGTTGCTTATCTTTAAAACTGGGACAAGATTAACTTAGTTATTGAGATAAACAGATTTAAATTGACAGGAACAAGAAGAATAAAGAACCCCAAATACTTGTCTGGGTCCCTCATCACCAAATGGACTACTAGCAATAAACAAAGATGTATTCTTTATCCTTCTTACTGCCAATAAATATCCCATCAACTGCAGTTGGTGTTTATTACAAGGAGATATTGTTTCACCATATAAGACAGCTATTACATTGTTGTCATCTGACTGAACACACTGTTAAGCCTTAGGTTGTTAGAAGAATCAGTTACACTTTTATCTGTGCTTATCTTTTTTTTTTAAAGAGAGGCTCATTTTGCTATTAAGAACAGTTAGTGTACTGTACAGCTTTTAAAATAATTTTTGCACACACTGATGCACATGAATTACTATTTACTGTTCAAGAATCCAAGCTGAAAAAGTGTCTTAAAATATAATTCAACTTTTTAACATTAAGTTTGGTATGAGATTATGGTCTAGCTCTTCATGTTTTTCAGCCCTTCTTAGATGGTTATTACTGTGATAGTACCTGGTTCCTATTCTGGGAGGAAGCTGTGATTTGGTCCCAGGTTCTGCAGCTTTTTTACACTGGGGTTGTGTCTTCCCTTTGTCCCATATGTTCTTCCAGTAGTGTTCAATTTTAACTGTTTATGGCTCTGCTATTACTATGTTATTGCACTGCAATTGGGATTACACCTTGGATGATTCCAAATATGCCCAAATAAAAGGGCATTTATTTTCTTGGTCTCTGCTTCCCTAGTGTATCTCCTTTGTCTGGTAGCCAGCCTTTGTTTAGTTGTTTATCAAGCTTCAGATGGAGTCAAGCCCCTGTGTTTTTTCAGAAGCCAATCTTATCCTTAATCCCCACCCTTTTTTATAGTTTCACTTGCTGACTAACTTCTTTCCCAGTTGCCTTAATATTAGCCTCCAACCTCATTTTCTGAGGGCTGATGTACTGTTTTTCTTCTTGATGTGTAGCCAAGCATTTCCAGTACCACCAAAGTTATAGTATATACCAGTGCATTCGTTTGAGTTATGGCGGTTGGAGGGATTGTCATGAGGACTCTACTAACATCTTCTAGCATACTATCTGATGGTACTTCACTGTCAAGCCTTGGTAACTGGTCTCAAGGGTTGGCCGTAGGTAGTTTTATGCTTCAGTCAGTTGCTGAAGCATAAAAAAGAGCCAAGGTGGCGCAGTGGTTAAATGCAGCACTGCAGGCTACTGCTAGATCAGCAGGTCAGCGGTTCAAATCTCACCGGCTCAGGGTTGACTCAGCCTTCCATCCTTCCGAGGTGGGTAAAATGAGGACCCAGATTGTTGGGGGCAATATGCTGACTCTCTGTAAACCGCTTAGAGAGGCCTGAAAGGCCTATGAAGCGGTATATAAGTCTACTGCTATTGCTATTACTGCTATTGCTGTGCTCTGTAATGGAAAGATTGGCAATGATGTTCCAAACTCAACGAAGCGATGGACGTGATGAGCCAGGGCTTGGAGGCTGTTAGGGACTGGATGGGGGTTAACAAGCTTGTTCTCAATCCAGATAAGACCGAGTGGCTGCTGTGCTTCCCTCCTACAAATTGGCCAAGTGTTCCATCTCTCAGGCTGGGGGGTCAAATTTTACGCCCCTCAGATAGGGTCCGCAACTTGGGAGTCCTCCTGGACCCACAGCTGACTCTTGAACACCATTTGTCAGCTGTGACCAGGGGGGCATTTGCCCAGGTTCGCCTGGTGCACCAGTTGCATCCCTACCTGAACCGGGAGGCTCTCACAACAGTCACTCGTGCCCTTGTGACCTCTAGGCTGGAGTACTGCAATGTGCTCTACATGGGGCTGCCCTTGAAGAGTATTCGGCGACTTCAGCTTGTCCAGAATGCAGCCGCACGAGTGATCGTGGGTGCGCCTCGTTTCACCCACGTAACACCTATCCTCCGTGAGCTGCACTGGCTGCCTGTTGATCGCCGGATTCGTTTCAAGGTGCTAGTTGTCACCTACAAAGCCCTTCATGGTATTGGATCTGGGTACTTGAGAGACCGCCTGCTGCCAATTACCTCCACTAGACCAATAAGATCCCACAGACTAGGCCTCCTCCGAATTCCATCAGCCGCCCAGTGTCGACTGGCGACTACCCGGAGGAGGGCCTTCTCTGTGGCTGCTCCGACCCTGTGGAACGAACTCCCCGTGGAGATTCGTACCCTCACCACCCTCCAGGCCTTCCGCATAGCCCTTAAAACCTGGCTGTCCCGACAAGCCTGGGGCTAAAGACCTGCAGCCCCACTCCGAATGGTATGATTGTTGTGTTTTTAGCTGTGTATGATTTTTATGTTCTGTATTTTATTTGTTTTTTCTCCCCTCCCTTGAATTGTGAGCCACCCTGAGTCCCCTCAGGGAAAAGGGTGGCATACAAATAAAGTAATCTAATCTAATCAAGTGTTTGCTGCACACCGAGTTGTTTTTCCACATCTTCTTCAATCTGCAATGCAATTTGTAATTTGTGTATTTCAAACTGTGAGAGAAGCTTCCTCTTCATTAAATTGAAATATTAGGTGACTAGCTGTTTTTGTAAGAGATGGGGAGCTGGTACAACGGACTTCAGCGAACCAGCAGTTTCCCAGGATGAAGAGAACACAGAGAGAGGAACAGGCAAGAGCCCTGAGCTAGATAGGAAACAGAAGAAGAAAGTAAGGACAACTGCTTTATAGAATGTTGCTGTTTATATCTGTTAGGGTGAGTGCAGTAAGGATTTAGTCTGGCAAAATTATGTCTATTGTGTATAAGCAAATAAAAAATTGCTCTTCATCCTTGGGTTTAATCTGACTGTTTCTCAGTTACTATGGATATAGGTCTTATGTACAGCCATAGTTCCTTCTTACATTTCATATATCCTCTCTGATCAATTTACTGTTGCAGTAATATTCCATTTATCCAGGATTTCTTGTTTCATCTGTATATGGTTTATTCCAGTAGGCCACTTATCGGCAGATTGCCAAATATCTAGGGTGAACCTTGTTAATCCAGGAAACTTCCAAGTCAGCATGTTTTTTTATTCATGTTATTTTCATATCTGAAGTAGGTAGGTGAAGCATTAGAGGGGCAGTTTGGACTAGAAGACCTCCAAAGTCACTTCCAACTCTGTTATTCTATACTCATCTAACACATGTCCCTCTAGGAATTCCAATTCTTGGAACTGGAATTGACTGGATATATTACTTTGGGTAATAGTTATTTTTACAACTCTATTAACTCGGTTAATATTGGTGAAAGAGCATCTCTTAGCTTTAGGCAATATAGCTTTTCTTGACAGGTTCACAATGCATTTTCTATCAATTTAAAAATAGTTACAACAATTTTCTTAATAGATGACAGACACAGTATGAAGATTTTCAAAAAGAATTTTTTTCTGAAAAATGTGCAACATGTTGCCAATGAAAAATGAGTTCTCTGTAACCTTTTTGGTTTATTTTATAAATGATGGCTTAGGTATGAATAACCTGAGTTGATTGTTCAGTAACACTGTTTAATATGATGGACATTTTATTTAATTGCTTTGACGGAAATTATTATTTGTTAAACTGCAAGAAAAAATGGGGTCTCAAAACTTTAACAATCATTTTCATGCTTCATTCAAAAATGCAATCCTTTTTTTTAAAAAAAAAAACCCATTCCCTATTCAACACTGAAAAGAAACATAACAAGAAGGCTGTCAATATTCTCTGCTGCAACCCTTTATTTTGATAACCTCTTGACTCAAGACGTTTGCTGAGGGAATGAAATGGCATTAGAAGACATCTCCTTCACAATTCTGGCAGCATTTCATACATGTTGCTAGTTCAATGCCCATTCGAACATCCCCCATAGCAGTCATGCACTCCATTAGTTACCCATAAACGACAACAACTAATTGTACCTACTCACTATAGCAGGGTTTGACCTGAGAAACTCTAAAACTCTTGCTTAACTTTATTAACACTGAGCATTTGAATCATTTCATAATTTTAAATAAAGTTCTCCCTTGACCAGCAAGGGAATTGTCAGCAGAGTTTAAGCCTCAGCAGCAGCTGGTAATGTTCTTAGCCAAATTCTTCAGATATTGTCCATCTGCAGTGATATGTGGCTGGCTTCTGCCCTGACATTTGCTTAATCTTCAGAACAGATTTCCTGGCTCTAGGAAAACTTAATTTCTGATTCCTCTAATCCAGATGCTGGCCAAAATGCTGTTTTCAATCTATACAGAGCAGTTTGTTTTCTGTTCCTCGTTAAGAGCTGGTTTCTTTGCTGATAATTTTTTCTATAACAGTCATATTAATATGCTCAAAAATCCACTGTTGAGTTTCAGATAAAGGATCACATCTATTCATGAAAATCTTCTTTTCTGCTGGATTGCAATCAATGCAGCTGCCACTCACCGTATGGAATAAAGTTTTGTCCTGTAGGATGAAAATAAAAACAATTAATGAACAACCAAGTGCCAGATTATTAAAAATGGACATATTTGCAGAACATACTTTTAAACATCTAAGTCTGGTTTCTTTGAGATTTATGTAGCAAGTCTACAGTGTAATTTAATATTGGAAAATATTTCCCCAAATTATTTTCAATGAATTATATGTTATCTACAGCAGAGTTTCTCAAACTTTACAATCTTTAAGATGTATGAACCTCAATTAATAGAATGGTATTCTGAGAGATGAAGTCCATACATCTTAAAGGTTGCCAAGTTTAAGAAATATTGGTCTAGAATGGAATAGAAAGAATAGAACAGAACAATTTTGTTTTTACATATGACTTTCAGCAGATGGCAGACCTTAGCTGATTTTAGCAAATCCAGAAAGTTAAAGAGATCTAGCTTCGTTAATGCGGGGAAATTTAGTGCTATACGCTACACTGGGAAGAAACCATCCAAAAGAAAAGAAATGACAAGCTGCTTTTCCCTCTTATGCCAAGATAATTGCTTCTCCCCACCCCTTATCTAACCTCCCTCTCCCTCTCCCTCCCTCTCTAGATAGATAGATAGATATATCCATCCATCTGTATCTATCTATCTATCTATCTATCTATCTATCTATCTATCTATCTATCTATCTATCTATCATCTATCATCTATCTATCTATCATCTATCTCTCTATCTCCTATTTCTGCATGCAGTGATCCAAATGCTGGTAATGAGTGAAATAGGAAAGATTGTCCAATATTTATAAAGATAAGTTCCCTGCTTTCAATAATTTTAATATCAAGCCAACACACTTAAACATTCTGTCCTGTTTTGTTTTTTACTCCTATCTTGTAGGAACTGGCTTGCCCAAACCACCATGATAGTGGGAGCTTAGTAATAAGGTAAAAGTAAGAGTTCCTCTCGCACATATGTACTAGTTGTTTCTGACTCTAGGGAATAGTGCTCATCTCTGTTTCAAAGCCGAAGAACCAGCGCTGTCCAAAGACATCTCTGTGGTCATGTGGCTGGCATGACAAAGGACTCATGTCCATATTGATGAGCATAGTGACTGAATTCTGCATTCACTATAATATCCACTGCAGGAATTGCTATAGCATGAACCTTGACTATAATGTTAAATCAAACTAGGTAACTCACAGGCTGTATTTAGGTGACAATCCTGAAATCTAATGGGATTAGCAGAATAATACTGTAGTTAACTTTCCTTTTGTTGCAGTTCTTCTCCTGATAATCTAACTGACGTCATGGAGAATGGCTGCCAATAAATGTGGAAAATACATAATAAGTAAATGAACAAACAAACTGATTTTGGTTTTTGTTAATGCCATTCCCTATTCCACATGAGATTCAATGGTTAAATTGTAAAATCAGAACCAAATTGGTAACTGATCTGATGAGTAAATATTTTAATGAGATATAGTCTTAAAGACACTGTACTCAAAAAGGAAAAGTTATGCACATTGTAGTGACATGCAGCAGCTCTCAGAAGACAGATACTCACACCCCACAATATAATGACAATCATTTGGGTCCCTTGTTTTAAGCTGTTCTTACCCACCATACTACTCCAAAGCCAACTCAATATTTTCTAGTTCTAACTGCTGATGTATTGCCAAAATGGTAAGGCATATTCATTTTGAAAAGTCAAATCTAATTTTGACTCTTTCTGTATAGCATTGTTTTTTTTTGTCATAGCACTTTCTTTTGACAATGCATGTATCTTTCAGATCCCTAAAAGTGTCACTGCCATTCAATTGGGAGGAGGAGGGTCTCGGAGTTAAATCACTAGTGTATCTGTAACAACTGAGTTTAATAACTTTACAACTGGTTTCCTATCACCGGAAGACTGAAGGTCCCAGCATTTCTGGAGGGATGTTTATGATAGCCATGTGGGATAACTTACTTTAATGTCTAACTAGAGAAAGCCATGGGAACATGTGTTTTATTGACTCTCGGCAGAAGACTTAAGGAAACATCTTCACACTTGTGCATTGGTTAGAATCTGTATTCGGACAAAGGGGAGGAGTCATTATCAGCTTAATCCCATTTGCATTGCCTAAAGGGTTTCAGATGCTGCTTTGCTTCTAATGGTTTCCATCCTTATTGATTAAAGGTTCCTTTTGAAATAATCCGTTTCAAGAGTCTTTACTTTCTCAAGTTAGGAGAGGAGCCATTACATAAAGCAGCATCTCTCTTCAAAGTAGTCAACCAGGAGAGACAACCTTTTACTCTACTGAGGGAACCCAGCAAACCATGTCTGAGCATAACAGCGAACAAGGACAAACTGACTGCTGGAGGGAGATGGAAACAACCAGAGACCTGCTCCTTGAACGCTGCCAGAGAGAATGAGGTAAGCTTGGAGGACCCTAAAAAGCCCCATTGGTCAATTGGAATCGGGGTGAAAGACAGCTGGGAAGGGAGAACCAGGGGACTCACTCTTACCCGAGGTAGCCAAAAACCAGGGAGGAAATTGGAGTTAAAAGCCCCCTCTGGCCAGGAGGAGCTAAATGAAGCCTTGCTGAGAGAGGATCCTCTGAAGAGGCATGTAACCCAGTTGGTGGTGGAAATTTTGGAAAATCTCAACATCCGGGGGGAGCCAGACCGGCAACTCAGAAGCAGTGGAAGGGCGGCAAACGGGGATGATGCCAGGGGAACTAACCCCCCTCTGGTCCCTGCTGATCAAGCTGACGGCACAGCAGCAACAGCTAGGAATCCAGAAAACCCTCCCCCCAGTTGGCGCATGGGTTGGGAGCCACTCCTAACCAACTCTAAAACCTGCAGTTAGAAAGGAAAACTCCTTCAATGGGCATAAAATTTGATGGGAACCCGAAAATATTGGGATTCTTTGTGGCACACGTGCTCACCTGCAAGAATATGGCTGTGATTTTCGAACCCAAGGAGCCCGAGTGCGAGTGCTCACCCTAGACCTGGAAGGAGCCACCACTAGATGGAATGTAACTTTACATGAGTGGTATCTCATTACTGAAGAGGCAGAGATTGACATGGCCAGAAATCAGTACCGAGCAGGACTAATGTGGAAGAAATCCCAACCCCAATGGAAACAAGAACCTGTCAGCTTCTGCTTTGCTGTTGCTTCAGCTGCCATGAAACGGGGAGGGAGGGCACGGTATTTTGGGTGGGGTTACTCATTGTGCTGGAGGAAGGTTCTGGAGTTCTCTGGATGGACAGACTACGCATGCGTGGGGGTTTTCCCGCTTAGACTAACGGCACCGACATTCCATCTTCATGATGCCTTTTGAAGTTATCTCACACCTGACACTTGAAGGACTTATGATTGGACTGGGTCTATGATGCCAGGGGGTGTGGAAAGGGCTATTCTATATATCAACTGCTTTCATGCCTAATTAACCAGACTTTGCTATGCAACCGCTCTCTAGCCATATGTAATTAGTAAAAGTACTTTTGATTTCCTACACATGGAATCGTTGGGTCTTTCTTTCCTAATTATATTATGGAGGGATGCTGACAAGTAGCAAAGTCTGAAAAACCCTTTCCAGGAGACCAACATCTACCGTGAAGGGTGTAAATGTCTTCGCCAGCCAGCGGAGAAAAGGAGGCCGTTTGTGAGGGGGCTTCCACCGAGGCCGGGCCCCCCGAACTCTCGTTTCACGAGGCCGGCCCTCCCGAACTCTCGCTTCATGAAGATTTACTTCAGCTGCAGATTTCAAGCCAGCCTGACCCACCTCCCCCCCCCCGATGGTCCACCTCGGTAGGACAAAGAGAGGAGGGGGCAAGCTGAGATGTGGGGGTTACCCGAAGACAACCCCGACAAAGACCGTTGGAGACGGGAGCTGTGAGAAAACCCCAGAGGAGAGATCTACCTGATTACTGGGGACAAAGGTACTTTGGGGAAATAGGTGGAGAAGATGAAGAGGACAGGAGGGGCTGGGAGCGAGAGTACCCACGCGCTGATTCACCCCCCCTCGGGCTGTTACACCCCCTGCTGCTGAGGCTTTTGCCAGACCAGGGGCCCCACCTCCCCGAAGACACCGAATGGCCAAAATCCCCCCCCTGCCTGTGAGATTTAATGGAGATTCTGCAAACCTGGGGCCTTTTATTATGCAAGTCTTTAATTACATGGAAATCTACGGCCGTGATTTTGAAAGTGACACTATGAGAGTAAGAATGATTCTACTCTCTTTAGATAGTGAAGCGGCTGACTGGAGCAATGCGTTGCATCTATCAGCTTCCCCCCTCCTGAGGGATTTTAATAGGTTTATGGAGGCTTTCAAAAGATGCTTTGATGACCCCCTGACTGAGAAGCGAAGCAAATTAAAATTTATAACCCTCGAGCAGGACGACAGGCCTGTGGCTCGGTATATTCAAGACTTTCAACGCCTTTCCCAGTACATGAGAGGATGGAGTGAGGACGCCCTTTTGGACAAATTTGCTTTGGGCTTAGATGAGGAACTCTATCAGCAATGCGTCAATCGCAATCTGCCCAGGCGCTTGACCGTCTGGTTTGAGCACGCAGCTGACATCGAGCTGGATTTAACCAGGCTTCGTTGTGCCAAAGAGGAAAGACGAATGAGAGAGAAGAAAGCTGCAAAGACCACCCCTCCACCAGGCCGCAAAGCCCCATTCGGAAGGAAGGGTGAAGGGCGAGGGGCCCCCTCCGGGAGGTCCAGACCAGTAACGTGCTTCCGTTGTGGGAAATTAGGCCATCGTGCCCCCAACTGCTGTGCTAAATTACCCTCCACCTCCCAACCCCCACCCAAACGAGAGGAGAAGTCTGGCAGAGCCTCCAACAAGAGGAAGAAGGAAGCTGCCTTCGCTATGGATTCCAGACCCCCTTGCTTCGGCCACGTCTTGGAGGGAGAAGCAGACACCCCCTCCACCTCTTCCGAGGACTCGGATGATGAAGCATCGCCTCACTGGGTGAGTTCAAACAAAGGCCCCATGCTATTCCCCATAGAATTAAAAGTTCCCCCTGATGGGCAGCCGGCATCCCTTCACGCCTTGCTTGACTCAGGGTGTTCCCGGTGCATGATCAACCCTGCCATGGTTGAAAAACTGGGTCTCAAATTACGGACTTTGAAAACCCCCATTGCTTTTTGCCAGATTGATGGGTCCATTGCGGGAGGGGGGCCTGCCCATTTTTTTACTGAGCCTTTGGAAATGAGGATGGGCTCCCACACAGAACTAATCTCTTTTATAGTAGCGCCTGGAATGGACAGGCCTCTGATTTTGGGCCTTCCTTGGCTCCAGAAGTGGAACCCTCGCATAAATTGGAGGGCTGGCTGGCTGCGCATTCGCACAAAGGAGCCTCCGGAGGGGGAGGGCATTCCTGAACGAACTGTTTCTGACGCTCCTGAGGTGGCCGCTAGAGGGCAGGAGAGGATTGATGGAGAGGAGAAAATTCCTAAAGTATATTGGGACCTCAAAGAGGTTTTTAGCGAAAAGTCCTCCGACAAACTTCCACCCCACAGGCCTACCGACTGCTCCATCGACATTCTACCCGGGGTTAAGCTGCCAAAACCCCAGATCTATTCCATGTCTCCCAGAGAAATGGAAGAAATGCGCAAGTTCATAGATAAAAATTTAGAACGTGGGTTTATCGAACCTGCTCGACCCAAAGTGGCTGCTCCTGTATTATTCCGTGAGAAAAAAGATGGCTCTCTCCGTTTGTGTGTTAACTTCAAAAACATAAATTGCATCTCCGCCCAAAACCTCTACCCACTTCCGTTGATGAAGGACATGTTGGCCCAGTTGGGAAAGGGCCGCATTTTCACTAAATTTGACCTCAGCGAGGCTTACTATAGAGTGTGCATAAAGGAGGGAGACGAGTGGAAGACGGCTTTCAATTGCCCTCTTGGCTGTTTCCAGTTCCGGGTCATGCCATTTGGCCTGCAGGGGGCGCCTGCGGTTTTTATGCAATTAATTAATGAGATCTTGCATGACCACCTCTACAAAGGCGTCATCGTATATTTGGACGATATCCTTATCTATACTCGCACCTACGACCAACATGTCACACTTGTGTGCACTGTTTTGAAGAAACTCCGGGCCGCTGATCTTTATGCCAAATTGTCTAAGTGTGAATTTCACCAAACTAAAATTGACTACCTTGGATATCGCATCTCTCCAGCTGGCATTGAAATGGACCCGGAAAAGGTGAGGGCGGTCACTGAGTGGGACGCGCCCAGAACTCGCAGGCAATTGCAAAAATTTTTAGGTTTTGCTAATTTCTACCGTCAATTCATTCCTTCTTTTGCCAAAATTGCGCTTCCTATAACTAATTTGCTCAAATCCAAAGGAGAACCTAAACCTAAACCTAGCAAACCTCTAGACTGGACCATGGAATGCCAGGCGGCTTTCGAAAAACTTAAACGTCTGTTTGCTGCGGAGCCGGTGCTGAAGCATCCCGACATGGACAAGCCTTTCGTCGTCCAAGCTGATGCCAGCGACGTCGCCGTTGGGGCCGTCTTGCTGCAAACCAACGACCAAGGTAACCTACAACCTTGCGCATACACCTCCCGGAAGCTCACGGACACAGAGAGACGTTGGGCGGTTTGGGAAAAAGAAGCATTTGCGGTCCGTTGGGCCCTGAGCACGTGGCGCCATTTCCTGGAAGGCGCTAAACACCCTTTCGAGGTGTGGACTGACCACAAAAATTTGGAAGCTTTGAGGACGCCACGCCGTCTCTCCCCCAAACAAATGCGGTGGGCCCAACATTTCAACCGTTTCAACTTCACACTCAAATACATCCCAGGTGGGAAGAATTTCATGGCAGATGCCTTGTCCAGACTCCCGCAATATAACTGCTCTAAACTGAGCATCGTACAACCAGGGGTCCCCACTTCCAGCCTGGCGGCCCCGGTCATTACTCGCCAACAGGCCCACGCAAAAGTAGAGGTGCCTCAAGACATTCTTTCTGACCTCAAACTCGCACTTCCTCAAGATGACTGGTTCCTAAAGCATCGGGATGAGTGCACTATGAGGGACGAATTGCCATGGGTCGGCGCCAAATTGTATGTCCCTGCATCCCTCCGTCTCGGGATCCTCCGTCACGCTCATGACTCCAAACTGGCGGGTCATTTTGGTTTCGTTAAGACTTTACATTTACTGAAGAGGCAATTCTGATGGCCCTCTTTGAAGAAGGACATTGAACTTTATGTTGCCAGTTGCCCCGTTTGTGCGGCCGCTAAACGGCCCCCTGGGAAACCTCAAGGATTACTCCAATCTGTTGCCCGGCCTGTTGCCCCTTGGAAGGAGATTTCTATGGACTTTATTGTTGAGCTCCCCGAGAGCCAGGGGCACACCGTCATCTGGGTGGTCACGGACTTGTTTTCCAAACAGGTTCATTTTGTGCCATGCCACAAAATTCCTTCCGCTAAGGCACTAGCTAAACTCTTCATTTCCCATATTTACCGCTTGCATGGGGTACCTGATCGCATCATCTCCGATAGGGGTGTCCAGTTCACATCAGTTTTCTGGAAAGAATTTCTCAAACGTATTGGCTCCGCCCAGGGCCTTAGCTCCGCCTACCATCCTCAGACTAATGGCGGCTGTGAACGGACTAATTCTGTTCTTGAACAATATTTACGTTGTTTCATCAATTATCAACAAGATGATTGGGTCGATTTGTTACCCCACGCTGAAGTGGCTTCAACAACTCTGTCCATTCCAGCACGGGATTCACACCTTTCCGAGTCGTCTATGGTCAAGATTTTGTCCCTATTCCTGAATTGCCTCAGGACCAGCCCCAAGTTCCCTCCGTCGCTGACTGGAGTGACCGTCTCAGCCGCATTTGGCCTTTGACCCTGTCAACTCTGGATGCTGCCCATCGAGCCCATAAGAAACAGGCGGACAAAAAGCGTACGCATCCTTATGAATACCGGGAGGGAGACATGGTTTATTTGTCCACTAAATTCCTTCACACCACGCAGAAGTCCAAAAAGTTGGGTCCGAAATATGTGGGTCCGTTCCACGTCGTGAAGGTCATCAATCCTGTTTCCGTTCGCTTGCAATTACCCAAGCACCTCAACCGGGTTCACCCGGTATTCCACATTAACCTGATTAAACCTGTCCGGGTTTCACATCTGCGTCCGCCTGATGACCCTCCGCCTGCTCCTTTGCTCGTTGATGGTGAACAGCATTTTGAAGTTCGTCAAATTCTTGATTCCCGCAAGCGGCGTAATCGCATCCAATACTTGGTGGCTTGGAAACATTTCCCTCCCTTTCATACGGAATGGGTTGACAAATCCCATGTTCGTGCCCCCCGCCTCCTTCAAAAGTTTTATGATGCTTATCCTGACAAGCCTTAATTTTTCTCTTTCCCCTCCCTATTTCTTTTGTGTTTTGTTGTTCGTCTGTTTGTGTTTTTTTTTTTTAGGCATGATCGCCTTTTTCCGGGGGACGGCTGGATGTCAGCTTCTGCTTTGCTGTTGCTTCAGCTGCCATGAAACGGGGAGGGAGGGCACGGTATTTTGGGTGGGGTTACTCATTGTGCTGGAGGAAGGTTCTGGAGTTCTCTGGATGGACAGACTACGCATGCGTGGGGGTTTTCCCGCTTAGACTAACGGCACCGACATTCCATCTTCATGATGCCTTTTGAAGTTATCTCACACCTGACACTTGAAGGACTTATGATTGGACTGGGTCTATGATGCCAGGGGGTGTGGAAAGGGCTATTCTATATATCAACTGCTTTCGCGCCTAATTAACCAGACTTTGCTATGCAACCGCTCTCTAGCCATATGTAATTAGTAAAAGTACTTTTGATTTCCTACACATGGAATCGTTGGGTCTTTCTTTCCTAATTATATTATGGAGGGATGCTGACAGAACCTTTTAAACCACAAATGACACCTTTTCTCGAAATCCTTAGCCTGTTTCAAGTGTGGAAAAGAGGGGCACCGAGCTGCAGAATGAGGATCTCAGGCACTGGCCAAGAAATCAGACCATCCATGGGGGGGGGGGGACATATGAAACCTGGCCAGCACGGAAAGGAGACGGCCCTGAGGAGTAGGGAGACTGTAGAATCTCCACCCCCTCCCTTCTTTGAGGAGGAAATCCTGGCTTCGCAGCAGAAGGAACCATACTCATCTGGAAGTGATCCAGAGGTTGAACCACTGGTAAGCAAACCAATTAAACTGCTTACCTTGCCCTTAGACTGTTTATCCCCAACTGGGAGAGGGGGATGAAAATCTCAGCTTTAGTGGACTCGGGGTGCATCCGTTGTTTGATCAGCTCAACCCTGGTAAGGAAGTTGAGGATTAATGTAAGGAAGCTGAAAAGCCCCATAGCTTTTTGCCAACTAGATGGGTCAATAGCAGGCGGGGAGCCAGCTTCATTTGCCACTGAGCCTCTACAGATAGGCATTGGAGGAAATGCTTACATTTATAGCCACGAGGAAATGCTTACATTTATAGTGGCGCCTGGCATGGAATGGCCACTAGTTCTGGGTCTTGCATGGCTGAAAAAATGAAACCCCAAAATTAATTGGAAGCAAGGCACCATAAGAGTGCAGATGCACGTGACTTTTGCTGAGAATCCAGACAAAGAAACTGAGGGGGCAGAGCACCTAGAAACAGCAATGCCTGCTTACACTATGCCAACCCAGGGCATACCCAAAGAATATAAAGACTTGGCTGAAGTTTTTAGTGAAAAAGCATCTGATGAGCTTCCCCCCCCCACCGCTCCACTGACTGTGCAATAGAAATTCTACCCGAAGCCAAACTCCCTAAACCCAAGATGTATAGCATGTCTCCAAGGGAGCTGGAAGAACTGAGGGCATTCATTGAGAAAAACCTAGCAAGGGGTTTCATTGAACCAGCTCGGCCAAAAGTTGCAGCCCCAGTGCTGTTTAGAGAGAAAAAAGATGGCTTGAAACACCTATGTGTCGATTTTCAAAATTTGAATTCGATCAGTATGAAAAATATATATCCTCTCCCACTCATGAAGGATATGCTAGCACACCTAGCTAAAGGGAGAATTTTTTCAAAGCTGGATTTAAGCGAGGCTTATTACCGTATCAGAATTAAAGAGGGAGATGAATGGAAAATGGCATTTAACACCCCTCTTGGATGCTATCAATTCAAAGTGCTACCATTTGGGCTACAAGGGGCCCCTGTATTTATGCAATTAATAAATGAAGTGTTGCAGGAGCATTTATATAAGGTCTGCATAGTCTATATTGATGGCATTTTATTATATTCTGAGACCAAGGCGGAACATGTAAAACTAGTCAGGGTGGTTCTGAACAAACTTCGCTCTGCAAAAATGTATGCTAAACTTTTCAAATGCGAATTCCACCAAGAAAAAATTGATTACTTAGGATACTGCATTTCACACCAGGGAATAGAAATGGATCCTTCGAAAGTGCAATAGTACTTGACTGGGAACCACCCAGAACATGCCAACAGTTGCAAAGCTTCCTGGGATTTGCAAACTTTTACAGGCAGTTTATCCCCGCTTTCGCCCAAATTGCTCTCCCCATCACCAAACTCTTAAAAACTAAGGGGGAAGGAAATCTGAAACCAAAGCAGCCTTTGAACTGGACAATGGAATGCCAAGCAGCATTTGAAAAACTTAAATGGCTGTTTTTGGCAGAACCAATCCTAAAGCACCTGGACACAGAGAAACTGTTCGTCATACAAGCAGATGCTAGCGATGTGGCGATAGGAGGCATCTTACTTCAGAAAAATGTGGAAAACATCCAAAAAATTGAATGAATCTGAGCAAAGGTGGGCTATTTGGGAGAAAGAGGCTTATGCAGTTTGATGGGCTCTTTTAACCTGGAGACATTTCCTAGAGGGGAGTAAGATCCCTTTTGAAGTCTGGACGGATCATAAAAATTTAGAAGCCCTAAAGACCCCAAGGAAACTCTTTCCAAAACAAGTACGATAGGCTCAGTACTTTAAAAGGTTTGAATTTACTCTCAGATACCTCCCGGGGGGGGGATTTCCTGACAGATGCACTATCCAGGAAACTGCAATACAATAGTATGAAGCCAAACATAATCAAACCCATTATACAAGACAATTAACTAGTCACTAAAGTAACCACCAGATCCCAGGGAAAATTATTATTATTATTATTATTTTGCAATTCCTACTCTTCAAATGTTTTATTTCATTTTTCATTTTCATTTCATACAGTCACATATATACTGTGCATGATTGGGGCCATATAACATTGAGCAATAAACACAGCCCTCCTTGTATTCCCCAAAATACAAAACCAATATAGCGCTTCAACACCCTTTCTTTCTCCCCCCTCCAACTTTCCTTTCTCCCCTCCAACATTCCCTCTCCTACTTCCCCTCCCCCTCTAACACTCCTTTCTCCCCCTCCCTTCCATTTCCCCCTCCTTCCAGTCCTCTCTCCCTCCCTCTCTACCCCAACTTTGAATTTTATACAAATCACTAATGATTTATTTTATAGGGTGAAGAAGACAAAGATTGCGGTGAGGGTTCTCTTGGATCATAACCCAGTTTAGACGGAATTGGGAAGGGTAGTGCAGGCAAGAAGGTCTTGGAGGTCGAATGGGTGTTTATTTTGATATGAAAAGTATATTAATGATAGTAAAAAATTGCTATCTGAATACTTTGTTCGGAATATGAATAAGGGTATATTCAGGGAATTTGTAGGAGATGTAAGTAAAGCATATATGAGAGGAGTACTGATGAATATAAATATAAATATAAATATAAATATAAATATAAATATAAATATAAATATAAATATAAATATAAATATAAATATAGATAGATAGATAGATAGATAGATAGATAGATAGATAGATAGACAGACAGACAGACAGACAGACAGACAGACAGACAGACAGACAGACAGACATAAACAAGGGCAAAAACGAAAAGAGTTGGAAGAGGAAACTAAAAGAAAAATTTGAAATGTATCTAAATTGTGTAATAGAGGAAGGAGGCACAAAGGGGACAAAATTAAGGGTTTGGAAACAGATAGATATTTAGATAAAGAGATAAGATCCCTAGCTAGAGAAGAGTACAGGAAAAGCTGAATCAACAAATAACTTCTGGGGAAATCCTGCAGGTAATCAATCAATTAGAGCCAAGGTGGCGCAGTGGTTAAATGCAGCACTGCAGGCTGACTGCTAGATCAGCAGTTCAGCGGTTCAAATCTCACCGGCTCAGGGTTGACTCAGCCTTCCATCCTTCCGAGGTGGGTAAAATGAGGACCCGGATTGTTGTTGGGGGCAATATGCTGACTCTGTAAACCGCTTAGAGTGGGCTGAAAGCCCTATGAAGCGGTATATATAAAAAAAAAATCTGCTATTGCTAATTAAGATTAGGAACAATGTAAATTGCTTAAGTTTGTGTAATGGTAAGAAGCTGAGTTCAATGCAGAGATTTTACTGACTTTTTTTCTTCTCTTTCTTTTTTCTTCCCCCCCTTTTTTTCTTTATTTTTTTTCCCTAACTTACTTGGTTTTAATACATTTTGAAATCCTGCAGGTAATCAATCAATTAAGATTAGGAACAATGTAAACTGCTTAAGTTTGTGTAATGGTAAGAAGCTGAGTTCAATGCAGAGATTTTACTGACTTTTTTTCTTCTCTTTCTTTTTTCTTTTCCCTTTTTTTTTCTTTATTATTTTTTCCCCCTAACTTACTTGGTTTTAATACATTTTAGACTGTGTTTGATAAAAAGCTATACCGCGTTCGGGCTCTGGGAAGTCGGGAGGGAGGAAGGGAGGTGGGGTCATAGGAGGGAGGGGGGAGGGGGGAAATATATTATGTGCCAGTTTTTAAAATAACATGATTGCACTTGTATACTGTTGCTTTTTTAAAAAAAATTTAGTATAAAAATAAGAAGCTGAATATATCGATGGATAGTAGAAATACACCGAAGTGAGGAGCAGAGGGAAAGAAGAGGAAATTATTGTCTAGACCATAGTCACTAAACTCTGAAGCCCAATGCTGTCCTTTTAAGGATAAGATGAAGGAATGGTAGCTGCTCTTTTTAACCTGTTATGTTTTCAGCTATTAGATGGTAATGTAACTCTATATTTTATAGTGCTTTTATTCTTAGATTTTATTGTGGTATCATTGTTGTGAGCCATCCAGACGCTATTGAAGATTACAATTCTCTTTCTCGCTCATAGATTATTCTTCTTCTACTCAAAACAGCAAATATTACAATAGCCAAATCCAAGTATCACCCTCTTTATTTATTTTGGATGTTCTAGATATTTGAAAATTATTTTATTTCATTTCTGCTGTTAATGGCCACAATAATGTTATTTGAATTTGAATCCAAGTATCACAATGATACATGCATATTGTAGGGATATCTTCCAAACAGAAAAATGTACTCAGCAAAAGGTTTTTGGTTTTTTTTAACTGGAGAGACAGCATTATTTGTTACATAAAAATATAGCAGATGCCAATGTGGCTAGAACTCAAGAAACCCCTAAATATAGAGCATTAATTTCAATTGGACTTAAGTATGATTAACTTTTCATAAAATATCAAGTAAGACATCTGTCACATATTTATAAATTTGTTTTCCTAGTCATATTGTAAAGACTGCCTGGCTGGTTCATATTTATTACTGTAGTATATCATATATGAGATAGAGAGACTAAGGAAACTATCAGTCTAGTTTCAACAAAGGTATCACATGCCTTAAGGCAGATCAGTTCTGATAATATTTTTTTGTTATATAAAGTCACTTGAAAAATGACCTAGAATTGCTGCCAGAAAAAGAAATTCTAAGATAAGGTCCATGAAAAAAAGACAAGCTTCTTTATTTAAAAAAAACCAAAACAACATCCCAGTCTATTGATTTCTTTAGACTTAAAAATAACCATTTAGCACAGAAGACTGGCACATTCCAGAAAATGCTCTACATCACATAATGAAGCCACTAGCATTGGCTTCTTTCTCTTGAGGGCAGATAGTGATCAGGTTTTATTATTTCCTATTTTTAAAAAAGTATTGGATATAAGGAAAGCATCTTGCACATTTATCCAAGTGGCCTCTATTCCTGAGGATCAAAATGCAACTATAATGCACTCCTGAGAAATCAAGACGATAAAATATCTGGAAAGAAAAACTTAGAAAGAACATTTGGAGATATATTGGGTATGTTTAACTTGGAGAAGAAAACACTGCTGAGAATTGTGATAACAGTCTTTGGACAACTCATATGGAAATGGGGCTGAATTGTTCAGAGGTGTTCCAAAAGACAGGACAAAAGGAATGGGTTTAAATTTGACTGAATAACAGGAAAAATTTGCTGACAATAAGACCAAAGACGGAACAGGGTCCTTGGAAAATGTCAGACTCTGTGAGACATATTTGCTCTTTGGAGGACAAAAAAATGAAATAAATGAATGGATGAATAAAAAAAATCCATAAACACAAGTACAGCTTTGTGAAAAAGTCCTGCACGCTTTCAGTTTTAAGCTGTATTTACATGTTTAATCAACATTTCACTCATAGAAACCATGCAAAATTAGTACTTTGATGAAAATGTATGTAGTTGGATTGAGATGCATAATTAATATAACCAAAGTCTTTTTAAGGTTTTGAGTGAGTTTATGTGCTAAAACAAACACAACTTGAATTTTTGAGAATGTTAGGATTGAAAGTAGCCAATCAGCAGTGAGATGCACAAAGGCTAAATCTATGAACTAATCAATGTTGTCATACTCTCTGACTATAAATAGGCATGAAAAGCATCGAAAAATTTAATTTAGCTCTGGCTGCGGACAAGGATGAAGGCCTTTGCTTTCACCAATACTGAGCAGCGGCATTGCATCATTGTGCTTCATGAAGAGGGTTACTCCTGAACAGAAATAGCAATGAGAGTGAAATGCCATCGCACCACAGTGGACAGAGTGGTTGAAAAATACCAAATAACTGGCTCAGTTGACGACAGACTCCGCTCTGAAAAACCAAGAAAGTTGATAAAACGGCAAGATCGGGCTCTGCAATACATTTCAATGGCTGACAGGAAGCTCACCTCACCTCAGATTACAAGAATTTGGGGTGAAACATGATGTAAAAGTGTGCACAAGCACAGTGCATCGCAGACTGCTTGCCAGAGGACCCAAAAGCTGCAGGGCTCAAAGTAAACCTTTGCTCACAGATGCTCACCGCTCTCGTTGACGTGCGTGGGCCAAGAAGTATGCTAAATGGACCAACAAGCAGTGGGACAAGGTCAACTTCAGTGACAAGAACAATTTCTACTTGATTGGGAATCAGTGCAATAAGTATGTCAGAAGATTTCCAGCTGAAGAATTTAGGCCATATTGCCCGAATTTAGGCCATATTGCCCGAATCTATCTGTGAAGCATCCATTGCATGTGATGATCTGGGGCTGTATCGCTGCTTCTGGTATTGGTCGAATACAAATCGTGCAGGGAATCATGAATTCCAAGCAGTATGTTGAAGTCCTGGAAAAGACCATCGTTCTTCATCGCTCAGCAACTTGTAGGGAAGGACTTTTACTTCCAGGATGACAACGCTTCTTGTCATCGAGCCAAGTTGGTCCAGCAGTGGATGAAGAAGCATGGTGTTCGACTCCTGGATTGGCCAGCTCAGACCCCAGATTTGAACCCAATTGAGAACTTGTGGGCCATGATTGGTTATGAAATAAGCAAGAAGCATCCGAAGACCAACCAGGAGCTGATTGAATCCATTATTCAGCCTGGCACCACATTATCACCAAAGATCACATGCAAAGGCTTATACAGTCTATGCCGAAGTGATGCTGCCTGGTGATAAGCAATAAGGGCTGGCCAATTTCATATTAGTAACCATGTTTGGTTACCTAAACGTGGGCCATAAACAATAAAAAGGTTAACAAAACACTAGCATCGTCCTTAGTAATTGCAACACGTATACCTCTGGGTATGCATCAGTTAATCTGTTTTCATAGTCATTGTAAGCATGCATTGTAAGCATGCAAGAAAATTCACAATCCCCATCCAAATAGCACCAAATTGCAAAAAGCATATGCTTTTCACTTAAAAACCACCAATATTTATTTAAATATAACAATATTTGCATAGCAGTTAGCATAAAATATCATAAAATCAATGGCCTATCCAAAACATGTCATAAACCGTAAAGGGTACAGCACTTTCCCCACAGCTGTATATATATAATGCACAAATTAATGATATTTGACTTCTGAGTCACAGTATCTTCAGTTTCTTGCACATTTGAACCTGCGTATATGGAATGGACTCAATATATCATTTTATCATAACTACATGCTGCTGGATTTGACATGTACGTGTAATCTGCAACTGTCCATTGTCAAACTTCACCAGCTCATATTTCAGCCCAATCAAAGACTTACTATCCAGCTAACCTCAGTATCCAGCTTGTAACATGGGATAATGATGGCCTACCTTAAAGGGATGCTTGTGTGCGTTACCCATAATTCTATAGATATTCAAAAGGTTCTGTCTAAAAGAAATGATTATCTTCCAGAAATAATGTTTAATTTCCAGAAAAATATAATCCCTACTAGAAACAAATAAAGAAATATTAGCAGTAAGAAAAGTTTTAATAATAATCTGAGATGTGCTGAAACAATTGATCAAATACTGTCATTTATTCAACATTATTGTTTTCAATGGTTGTGGCTTCGTACCAAAACAATTTATAGCTATTTATGAGTGTTCGTCTGTTGGTGTGAACTGACAGGATGCACTGCTATTGGATTAGCACTATGTATTTCCAAACACTTCTTTTTTATCAGGTTTAAGAAATTCCTCAGTCAGAAACATAGATTTTTGGCTTGAAAGAAGAAACTTTGTGCTCTATTACAAACCCAAATAATAAAAGTAAATCACAACTGTTTTTTTCCATTGCTTGCTGGCATACACTATAAGGGACCCATTCACTGGTATCTACTGAGTTTCAAATTAAAAATACAATGGGCTCAAATCAAAGGAAAACACTTTGATATGTGTTCTCGTTCACAGTCACACCTGGATCATTAGATACTAATGAAGACTTTCATTTCATCAATTTTCCCCCCATCTTGAGAAAGCAAGAAAGAAATTGTCTGTGTTTCTGAACAAGAAACTTCAATTACAGTATGAAGTAGATTCTTCTCTGACATAAACGGAACTTTTGCACCCGACTTCAAAGAAATAGGGCAAGCTTGCATAATTTGAACATCCAGTATGTTTCTTTTAGCTGCCTTACAGATATAGCATCTCAGCTTGGACGAGAAATCAGTTCACTATGAAAACTGACCTTCTTTGACTACAGCATAAACAGTAAACAGGCTGAATAACTGAGCACACATGAATGTCAGTAGTCTTTCCATCACAAAATTTTAACAAGGCTCTATTTTCAGATAAAAATTTCAAGTCAAAATTTCAGATAATATGAACTTGGAGAAACCTGCCATCTGCTGTTTCTTTCCTTCCTGGAATATATCCCATCCCTTCACTAATTATAAATTCCACATGCCTCTTCTCCAGTGAGAATCTATACTCTCAAATTACTTATTCTGCTTTCTCCATCCAACAGAATAATATATTTTTTTAAAATCATATTGCCATAGCTTAGGAGAATCTTGTAATTTTTAACAACATGAATTCTTGAGCATTCTATTCAAAAAAATCTTTCACAATATTATAATAAATGATACTGAAGATATAAGATTATAATTGTGAGACACCTCTATTTTGATTATCGTTAAGAGAATATTGATGCATAAAGGATTTGTACAACAGAGTCCTTTTTCAGAGCAAAAAATTTAAACCCTTATCCAACTTCTACTGGGTGATAAGAGAAAAGAAGAGAGTATATTATGTAACAATCCAGGGAAATGGATCCATTTGTGTCTCATACACATACAAGAAGTATGGAGAAGAATTAAAATCATATGGTTCCTGAAGAATCTATTAAGTTGACTATACTTCACATTTAGGAGTAGGGCTAAACCACACCTATATTGTATAATCCCATGAGTGATTATTTAAAAGTATAAGATCACTAAATTCAATACATTTAACAGAATAATGGAGTTGGAAGGGACCTTGGAGATCTTCTAGCCCAACCCCCTGCTCAAGCAGGAGACCTTATACTATTTCAGACAAATGGTTGTCCAGTTTCTTTTTAAAAGTCTCCAGTGATGGAAGATCCACAACTTCTGAAGTTGAGCCACTATATTTTCACCATTAGTAATTTTCTCCCTAGTTCTAGGTTGCTTCTCTCCTTGATTAGTTTCCATCCATTGCTTCTAGTCCTGCCTTCTGGTGCTTTGAAAAATAGGTTGATGCTCTCTTCTTTGTGGTCACCTATCAAATATTGTAACATTGCTATCTGTTGCCCCTAGTCCTTCTTCTCACTAGACTAGACATACCCAATTCCTACAACTATTCTTCATATGCCTCCAGCTCCCTAATCATCATTGTCACTCTTCTCTGCACTCTTTACCAAGTCTCAATATATTTTTTTTATACTGCAATAACCCAAATTAAATGCAGTATTCCAAGTGTGGTCTTACAAAAGTTTTGTAAAGCGGTACTAACACTTCACATCATCTTGATACTTTCCATCTGTTAATACAGCCTAGGATGCAATGGCTTTTTGGTGACTGCAGCACATTTCTGGCTCATATTTAAGCAATGGTCCACTAGGACACCAAGATCCCTCTTTTTTTTTTTTTTAATTTCAAATGTTTTATTTTCATTTTTTCATTTTCATTTCTTACAGTCACATATATACTGTGCATGATTGGGGCCATATAACATTAGGCAATAAACACAGCCATCCTTGTACTCCCCAAAATACAAAACCAATATACCACTTCAACCCTCCATACACCCTTTCTTACTCCCCCCTCCAACTTTCCTTTCTCCCCTCCAACATTCCCCTCTCCTACTTCCCCTCCCCCTCTGTCACTCCTTTCTCCCCCTCCCTTCCATCTCCCCCTCCTTCCGATCCTCTCTCCCACCCTCTCTACCCCTCCCTCTTCTTTCCCTCTGCTCCTCGCTTCGGTGTATTTCTACTATCTATCGATATATTCAGCTTCTTATTTTTATACTAAAATTTAAAAAAAGCAACAGTATACAAGTGCAATCATGTTACTTTAAAATCTGGCACATACTATATTTCCCCCCTCCCCCCTCCCCCCTATGACCCCCCCTCCCTTCCCCCCTCCTGACTTCCCAGAGCCCGTACACGGTATAACTTTTTATCAAACACAGTCTAAGATGTATTAAAACCAAGAAAGTTGGGAAAGAAAAAATAATAATAATAAAGTAAAAAAAGGGAGGAAAGAAAAAAGAAAGAGAAGAAAAAAAGTCAGTAAAATCTCTGCGTTGAACTCAGCTTCTTACCATTACACAAACTTTAAGCAGTTTACATTGTTCCTAATCTTAATTGTTTGATTACCTGCAGGATTTCCCCAGAAGTTATTTGTTGATTCAGCTTTTGCCTGTACTCTTCTCTAGCTAGGGGCCTTATCTCTTTATCTAAGTATCTGTCTGTTTCTAAACCCTTAATTTTGTCCCCTTTGTGCCGCCTTCCTCTATAACACAATTTAAATACATTTCAAATTTTTCTTTTGGTATCCTCTTCCAACTCTTTTCGTTTTTACCCTTGTTTCTGTCTATATATTTTTTTTGTATTCATCAGTACTCCTCTCATATATGCTTTACTTACATCTCCTACAAATTCCCTGAATATACCCTTATTCATATTCAGAACAAAGTAATCAGATAGCAATTTTTAACAATCATTAATATATTTTTCATATCAAAATAAACTCCCATTCGACCTCCAAGACCTTCTTGCCTGCACTACCCTTCCCAATTCTGTCCAGACTGGGTTATGATCCAAGAGAACCCTCGCCGCAATCTTTGTCTTCTTCACCCTAGAAGATAAATCATTAGTGATTTGTATAAAATTCAAAGTTGTCCATCAAGTCTTTTTCCCGTCTAGAATTAGGTCTAATGCGATATATCTTCCAAAGGGATCTGCTTCAGTTCACTCAGCCTTAATGTCTTTTCTTAAATATACAACTATACCATTTTTCTTTAGTGTAGCAGAGGTCACAAAATATTGACCAAGTTCGAGGTTGAACAGATATTTTGGATCAGTTAATTTAATATGAATTTCTTGCAGACAAGTTATATCGTTCTTGAACTGTTTGAAATAGTAAAATATTTTCTTTCTCTTCTGTAAAGAGTTCAGACATAACTCCTTGATCAATGGCCGATGATTATTGAGGTTGTTGCAATCTGCCTTGTTTTCCCATTTGTCTGGTAGTCGTACGGCTAGGTCCTTGTTCTCTGGTCCTTTGCCCTTCCGGAAGGAGGAAATGGTGCTTTTCGTCTGGTAGTTGTGTGATTTGCTGTTTATCTTGTCCTTCTCGTAATCTTTCTCCAGATCCAGATGATTCAGGGTGTCCCACCTTCAGGGTCTTGTGATAGAAATCTCGGGCTTCCCATACAGAGTTGAGACGATATATTTGCTTATCAAATGTAATTATAATACCAAATGGCACATCCCATCTATACTGTATCTGACGGTTTCTGAGTTCTTCCACTAGAAAAGCATAATCTCTCCTGGCTCTTAGCATTTGGGGTGGTATTTCTTTCAAGACAATCAAGTCCTGTCCGCCAATTTGTAGCCTGGTATTATAAGACTCTTGTAATATCACGTTTCTAGACTCTCTTGTAGTAAAATATATAATTACATCTCGAGGAAGTTGTCGCTGTTTTGCCGCCCAAGAGTTAATGCGATAAATTTTTTCGATCTGCCAGTCAAAGTTGATCCCCGGTCTTCCCACCAGACGATTAAAGGCCTCTGAGAAAATCGGCTTCAAGTTCTCCTGTTCATTTTCACGCAGCCCCCTGACTCTTAATGTAAGCTCCATCTGTTTGTAGTGTATCATAACAATTTGTTTTTCTGCATTTTCAACTTTTTGTTGCATCACTTCAATTTTGGATGTCAAGTTAGTGTTGGCTTCCTCAAGAACCTCTAGTTTATCTTCCATTCCAGCAACATATTCTGTCAATACAGTTACAAGTCCCACCATATCGTCCTTTGTTTTGGCAATCCTAGTATCAAGCTTATCACATAAGTCTGCATTAAGTTTCTTTATCTCCTCTCTAAATTCTCTAAGAGTCTCAAAAAAAAATTCTTTCGTTAGTAAATCTCCAGTAGGGGGCGTAGAGGGTGAAAGCTGCAGCTTTGTGCCAAGTGCGTGAGGTGTATTCCTAAAAGGACGTCTCCCCGACTTTGATTTTGGTGCCATTATTTCTCGCCCACAGTTCGGCGGAGACTCTGGTTGCTGCCTGGCACTCGGCAGCATCGGAGTCCCTCGACCGGATTGCGCCACTACGGCCCCTCCGGGTCGGTGGATCCCGGAGGCCTCCTTGGTTCACCGAGGAGCTCTGGGAGAAGAAGCGCTGGAGGAGACGCCTAGAGCACCTGTGGAGGTCCGATAAGTCCGAATCGAACCGAGCACTTTTGACAACATGCACCAAGGAATATATCAGGGCATTGAGGACAGCAAAAAGAACATATATTGCCACCTTGGTTGCGTCCGCTGAGTCCCGCCCAGCCGCCCTGTTTAGGATAACCCGCTCCCTCCTAAATAGGACGGATACGGGGGACCCCCTGCAGAGTAAGGCTGAGGATTATGTCCAGTTCTTAGCGGACAAAGTTGCTCGGTTTCGGTCGGACTTGGACTCCACCTTTGCAGATCCAGCCGAGACACAAGGGGATAACTTGGCAGACCATCTCTGGGTTGAGTTCCAGGATGTTACCTCTGGGGATGTGGACAAGGCCATACGAGCTGTGAGTGCCTCCACCTGTATACTGGACCCGTGTCCCTCCTGGCTGGTTGCCAACAGCAGTGAGGTGACACGAGGCTGGATCCAGGCGGTCATTACCGCCTCCCTTCGGGAGGGGCACTTCCCAGCCGCACTTAAAGCGGCGGTGGTGAGACCCCTCCTGAAGAAACCATCCTTGGATCCAGCCATTTTCAACAATTACCGTCCAGTCTCCAACCTCCCCTTTGTTGGGAAGGTTGTTGAGAAGGTGGTGGCCTTCCAGCTTCAACGGTCCTTGGAGGAAGCTAGTTACCTTGACCGCACAGCCCTTAAGATCTGGCTATCCCGTCAGGCCTGGGGATAAGATTCTAATTCGCCCCCACCCGAATGTTGAATGAAAGTTGTGTTTTATTGCTTTATTTTTTTTCTCATTCACGTATTGTCTTATGTTTTGTCTTGCACTCCCCCTCCCATGAATTGTAAGCCGCCCTGAGTCCCCTCAGGGAAAAGGGCGGCCTATAAATCACAAATAAAATCTAAAATCTAAATCTTTTCTTCAAACAATTATTCAACAATTATTCAAACTCTGCTGGCCCGTTGTGTAGCTTGCGAGAGAAGAAAGTATTAGGTCCCCCCTTTATTTGTTCTTAGAAGTTTTTCAAAAGGTTTCAGAAAAGAGCATTGTAACAAAGCAAGTGTCAAAAGATTAGCATTGTTATGAAACAATTCATATTCATCTCTGTTTAGAATGTCTCTATATTAACAAGGAGGCTTTTACAACTTTTAAAAGTTGATAAGAAAAAAATTCTTGGTAGGTCTTCAGAGAAACAAAACTAATTAGTCAGAGAATGCCATCTGGCTGTTCCTTTGATCTTTCTCTCTGTCGGACAGTTAAGAATGTGGCATCCGCCATTTTAGGAGCTTATTTTTTTTTTTTAGAAACCCGATGCACAAAGAAAGCTCTTTCTTTTTTAAAGAAAAAAAAGGGGGGGGACTGATAAAGTTCTCAGGTACGGACTCTGCTTGTATTAATCTCAAATAGATATATCAAAAATTGTCCTAAGCGGGGGTTCCTTACTTTGCGCCGTAGTGGTTACGGCAGAAGTTCCTGGCTCGGAGGTGTGATTCAGCCTTCGGTAAGCCCCCCTTCCGTTCGCAGCAAAGAAAAAAGCTGCAAACTTCAAAGAAAAGCTCTTGCCAGCTGGATCTCTCTCTCATCTTCTTTGCCTGAAGAATGAGTTTATCTACCAGGTATTTAGGCAGATAACGCAGCCAGGAACCCGGGGGCAGCTCGTTAAGCCACCGCCATCAGCAAGGTCCCGCCCCGGAAGCCCCACCAAGATCCCTCTTGCAGTTACTGCTATTAAGCTACATTTCACCTAATCTCATTGGTACATTTTGTTTTTCTTGCCTAAGTGTAAAACCTTACTTTTCTCTACATTGAATTTCATTTTGTTTGATAGGGCCCAGTCTTCAATTCTCTCAAGATATTTTTGGAACTTAAGCTTGTCTTCTGGGGTGTTGGCTATTCCTGCCAGCTTAGTGTCACTTGCAAATTGGATGACTTCCCTTTTTGTTCCTTCATCTAGATCGTTTATGAAGCTATTAAAGAATACTGTACCTAAAATGGAACGTTGGCATACCCTACTGCTTTCTTTCCTCCATTTAGATGTAGTTCCATTAAGGATTACATGTTGAGTATGATTTTTCAGGCAGATATAAACCTATCTGGTAGTAGTGCTGTCTATCCCATATTTTTCTAGCTTGCCAAGGAATAGTTTGTGATTTAGTTTATCAAATGCTTTCTTGAAATCTGAGTATACTATGTCCACAGCATTTCACTGGTCCACTAATTTAGTCACTTTGTCAAAGAATGAAATAAGATTGGTTTGAAACGATTTCTGGTATGTTGCTTCTGTTATAAGTTTGTTTGATTCGAGGTGTCGGCAGATCTGTTGCTCGGTTATCTTTTCTAGAATTTTTCCAGGTATTGATTTCAGACTGATTGGTCTCTAATTTACTAGATCTGTTTATTTCCCCCTTTTTAAATATGGGAACCTCATCAGGTCTTTTTCAGTCCTCTGTAGTTCCCCAGTGTTCCAGGATCTTTGAAAGTTATGGTTCAGTGGTTCCAAGTTCACATCTGCCAGCTTCATCAGAACTCTGTGAGGTAATCCCATCAAATCCTGGCCATTTGAACTAATCTTGACAGATGTTCTCCTACCATTTTCTAGCCTATTTTAATTTGAATTCCTGATCTATTCTGTTTTTGGTAGGTTGGGCTATTTTGTGTGTGTGTGTGTGTCTGTCTGTGTGTGTGTAGGCAGATGCAAAGAAATAATTAAGCAGTTCTGCTTTCTCCCTGCCGCCTGTCACTTCCTTGTCATGTTCTCCCATTAGTGGATTGATCGTTTCTTTGACTTTTTTATTTTTTTCTATGTTGAAAGAAACTTTAAAAAAAATATTTTTGAGATTTGGTACCTGTCTTAGTTCATTCTGAACCTTAGCTTTCCTGACTTCATCTTTGCAGATTCGGGCTGTGTGCTGGGAGTCTGCCTTATTTATGTGTTCCTCTTCCAATTTTTTATACTTATCCTTTTCATCTTTTGGTTTATCAGAGAGTTTGTTGTGCAAACATGCTGGTTTCTTCTTGTATTTCTTATTTTTCCTTTTTAGTGGCATTGTGCTGAACTAAGCTTTTATAATCATATTTTTCAGAATTTCACAAGCTTCTTGAGTTATTTTCCCCTTTTAAAATTAATATTTAAGCAATGCCATTCTTTTTTCCTTTTATATTAGCCCATGTGCATTCTAGGAAACTTTCATCCTTGGTTATGTGCTTTTCAGTAGAGTTGCAATAATGTCTTACATATAATGCAATTTCACTTCTTTTTTTGTTACATCTGTTTCTTTTGAACAGTTTATATCCTTCTATCAGGACATTCCAGTCGTGAGTTTCATACCACCAAGTTTTGTAATGGTGAATAGGTTTGTAGTTTTAATGATTTGAAGAAGATGGATGTTAGAAAGTGGGAAATGGGAAAAGTGAGTATGGAGCATTATAATTTTACAGATCATGTCCATCCACTGTCATTCACTAAGATCTGTAAAGAAAAATGTAATCAAGGTCACTTACTGGATGCCCATTTCCAATGAAATAAGCATAGTTTTCCAAAGCTTTGTTATGGTTAAATAGTACATGTGAAGATTAAAAGATAATACACAATTTCAGTCACAAAGCCATCTATTTGGGGGATTTATAAAAATGTTTAAATACAGATGGCAGCTGGGACTTCTGAACTGTAAAGCATGGTGTTTACTAGATACAAGAATGAGTGTTGTAGCAATTTAGATAAATGGTAATTATAATTTTAAGACATGAAAAGATGATCTATAAGAGGGGTGTGATGGATGGCCCCAGTCAGCTACACCAAATGAGTGGCATCACGCTGGCCACTCTCACCCAGTTGGCCATGCCCACCCAGTTGGCCACACCCATCCAGTAGACCATGCCTGCCTGGTCAACTACGGCCCTGATGAGGCCCTCAGTGAAATTGAGTTTGACATCCCAGACCTATCTAGTAAATTCATATATATTCCTAATGTCTGTAACATAGAATAAGAAAATTTTCAGAGCTGCCTTCACAGAGAATTGTAATTTTTCATCTTATACATTACTGAAATTGAAATTGAAACTGAAATAAAGAAATACAGGTAGGATAAAAATCAAATAAACATATGAACAAATGTATTCCTCATGCAGGATGAGTATAAAACCACAATCAGCTGTTAATTATGGAAATATGGAATCTGAAAAATCAATTTATGCCAGATTTCAAGGAAGATAGCAATAGCAGTAGACTTATATACCGCTTCATAGGCCTTTCAGGCCTCTCTAAGCGGTTTACAGAGAGTCAGCATATTGCCCCCAACAATCTGGGTCCTCATTTTACCCACCTCGGAAGGATGGAAGGCTGAGTCAACCCTGAGCCGGTGAGATTTGAACCGCTGACCTGCTGATCTAGCAGTAGCCTGCAGTGCTGCATTTAACCACTGCGCCACCTTAGTACTTATGCTTATTCTGTGAGAAAAATTTGCTTTCATTAGTAAAGTTACTTTACTGAGTATCACCAACACAGGTAATCGCAATTCAAAGGAATCACAATCTACCACTAAACAAAAAACCCACCTTAACAATAATTCTTAAAATCAAATTTTGGACAGGCCTAAAGGAAGTCAAATGCTAATCTAGGCTTCATCCTGATGGCCAGAGAAATATTTTATTCAAAACTTATTCAAACATAAGTCTCCATTAAAGCTAACTTCAAACTAAATGTGACATTAGATTTCAATGAAGCAGTACAGAACTCTAAAATTACTTATTTTTATTTGACTTAAAACTAAAGCATGCAACCTTCAAATAGAAAAACTATAAGACTATAACTAAATTTAAAATTATTACATTGAATATCTGGAGGAAGAGTACGCCTATTCCTAACTAAATGCTGATAGCATTTTTAATTCAAAGGATGGAATGTTTATTATACCAGAAACCTAAAAGTAACAATAATCCTTATTCCAAAGCCTCTTCCTAAAGTTAATCCTGGTACCATGCAGCTCAATAAATGTAATCCTAACTACATCTTGTTATGTAATAGCGCAAGCAAATCATATATAAAGAAACTCTAATGCTACTTCAAAATATGAAATTTCTTTTAACCATTATGATAAAATTAACCATAGAACTAATAAAACCTAACCTTAATTTTGCTGTAATTACAAAATATTTTTTAAATCAAAAAATTTCCTAATCATTCAAGCCAGTTTGGTCTAGTAGTTAAAGCAGCAGGTTAGAAAGCAGAAGACGATAATTTCTAGTCCTGCCTCAGCCATGAAAGCCACTTGAACACCTTTGGGCTGGCCACTCTCACAAGTTGGAGAAGGATGTGTTGAATATGTTTATCATCTTGAGTTATTTGTAAACATAATAAAGGTGGGACATACATAAATAAATAAGCAAGCAAGCATCTACTGTAAAACCACCCTAAATAAACAATACCATTCAAAGAAGCCTAAGCGCAAGTTCATCCTCTAGCTAATATAACTTTTTACTTGAAATAGTTCACACCTACCACTGGCCAAAAACATTCATAGTAAAGCTACTGCTAAACTCAATTGAACAACAGATTTGAAAGAAACCTAAGGTTATGCATCACTTCATCCTCACTGCCACAGAATTTTCAGTGGCAGTGACGATGAAGTGTTACAAGAAAATAAAGTTGCAGAGAAGACAGTCAACATTATGGCAAAGTGGTGCGGACAAGTGGTAGCGCCATAAAATCCTGCTAAATTCTTCCACCGAGGAGGGTCTATGGGGCAAAAGTCACCTTGTATGGGTGATGAAGACAGGGGATGCTTCGGTGGTCACGAGGAGAGTGCATCTCCTTGTTTGACCCAAAGAAATCCCCTTTAACCGGCGGAAGAGAAGATGGTCATTACGGCTGAATTGGAGCCGTGACAGCTGAAATGGAAGAGAAGAAAGGAAAGATCCTGTAACAGTGTGCTCGGTCTAGGTAAAAACTTTCTAACTTTTGCCACCTCCTTTGGAAAGTGGGACTCAATTGAGGTGGATAGCAGAGACTAAGACTTGGAGCTATTGTCAGATTTGGAGAAAGAAAATAAATTGCAGACAGAAGCAACCTTAAAGATAAAGGATAGACTGGATTGACTAGTTTTTAGAAATTTAATTCATTTCAAAATATTGGATTATATGTACTTCTATTGCCACCTTGATTTAAAGGACTTTGTAAAATTATTGGAAAATATTTTTGGATATATTTTATTCGCAGCAAAAGCAGAGAAAAAGAGTAACAGTGATACCTACTGGCCAGAGAAGATATCAGAGAGCTGAAAAAAGTGGAAGAAAGAGTGAAAGTTGTTTAGTCTACAAATTAGCTGGAATACACCACCTTCAAATTGATTATATTTGGTGTTTGGAGACATACTGTGAAAACATTTATGTCAAGCCAGCCTCCCTCAGCAACCAAGAAAGAAACCATTTAACTCCATTTTTTTTAGAATTAAGAGTACTTTTACTGGTTATGAGTAGATAGCAGCTAAGCAAAGCAAGATCTGAGGCAAAAGCGCGCGTAATCATAGATATCAATATGTGACCTAACTCCTTCCCCCTGGTAACCCCATCCTATAGTCCAATCCGCACAACCCTCAGGTGTTATGTGGGTTACATCTTCAAAAAGCATCATCAGGTTGGTATGCCGGACAGTTGGCCTTGGCGGGCAGATTCACTATCTCCAGCATGCGCAGTAGATGGTGAGAACAAAACTCCCTTTTAACAATCACTCCTGTACTTAAGACTTCCCCTTCCAAATACCATGCCTCCCCCTCCCCGTTTCAATGACAGCCGAAAGCAAGTAGTGAAGCAGAGGCTGACATTTTAACTCTTAGAACCTTGAAGATTACAAATATGCTAGACAGTGTGAGAGTGGGAAACAGCCTGGATTTGTTTTGATACTAAGTGAAGGTTGCTTCACTATTTAATGGAGTGATTTTGTGAACTGATCTAATATTGGCTTTCTTGGTGTGATGAATAATTGGGACATTGGGATCTTGATAGATTACTGAGTAACATTTTAATTGACTAAAATAAGGAAAAACATTACAACAGGGGGAGATAAGTGTATTACTAAAAGAAATATTATTGATGCTTCAAGGTACGCAGGAAATGATGACAAGGAATCATGAGATAAAGGAATTGATACATGACATAGTTGTGAGAAAAGAAAATTATGAACAAATTACACTGAATAATGAATATGAAATCCAGGAAGTAGAGAAGAAAATAGAAAGAATAGAGGAAAGGACAGGGAAGGAAAAACAACAAATGATGCAAAAAGAAAAATAGATAGTAAAAACTGATGAGATAGAAAAGGAAAATTACACTTATGAGATCAAAAAATGGAAGAGGATACATGGAAAGACACCCCTGAAGTGAGGAAAGAATCATTAAAAGGTCTAATAAAGGCCCAACAGATTGGAGATACTCAGATTAAACAAGAATGATATAAGAAATATCTTCTTATAAGATCCCAAGGGTGGAGTTTGGGAGATGTGCCAAGAAGTCAATAAGAGATGAGATATGTAAATGGGCAAGAGATGAGGGATAGATGTAGAATACTGTTTAATGTAGGAGTTGTTCTATTAAAAATTAGTATAGAGGTAGAAACTTGTAAGGGGGAAAATATTACTTTTTAACTTGGGAACTATTTTATTAATGGTTAGAAAATAGAAGCAGAAGTTAGAAACTTAAAATCAAGGGGGTAATGTAAACCAAGACAAAGTTATTGTAATTAAATAATGAATATTGAATAATTAGGATTCGTAAACATTATGATTAATAGACGTGGAGGACAATGGTTATAAATGTGATGTTTACATGATGTTTATAATGTCTCATATTATTATTTTGTGATAGACAAAACTGAACAGAGAATTAATTAAACAATGGAAAATGTGTAAACAAGGATAAGCGAAGACCATGGTGAAAAGATTTTGAGAATAACAGTCATAATTATTGTGTGTATAAGATTTTTTATGTATGTTTAAAAGAGATTGTACCCAGACAGTACACAGCTAATGTGAATGTGGAAATTTTATATATAACAAAGAAAATTGCATAATAAAAATAATATTAAAAAAGAAGACAGTTGCCACTATAATATTGTATAAACCTAAGACTTTTCCTAATGATACAAATCATATTTAAGTTAACATACTACATTTTCTATAAACACCAGGGAAATCTAACCTTAACCCCATCTTTATCCCATTGTCAAAAGGGATTTTTTAAATCCTAAATGTTATTGCCCACATAAGCCGAAGTGTAACTTTCAGTAAACATGAAAGTTCACCATAAAGCTAATCATTCTAACTGGTTAGAACACAGTATTGCAAGGGTGTAAAGTACTATGAAGTGGTATACAAGTCTAAGTGTTATTGCTATTATTGGAAATATTATAAAGTA
This sequence comes from Thamnophis elegans, assembly GCF_009769535.1. Classification (NCBI taxonomy): domain Eukaryota; kingdom Metazoa; phylum Chordata; class Lepidosauria; order Squamata; family Natricidae; genus Thamnophis; species Thamnophis elegans. The sequence goes on from NC_045549.1 coordinate 54,126,688, forward strand.
TGTAACAAACACAATAAATTTATTCATATATTTTGGTAAATTGTGTAAGTGTGTATTTGGGATTTGATTTCACATAGTTGGATCTAATGTATTTTGTCCAATTATTGCCACACTATTGCTCTTTGTACACCAAGTAGCATTTTTTAAATAAACTGTTAAAAAATCAAAAATTTCAGTGTTGATTTTGCTAACTTGGACTTTGGAACCTCTACATAATTATCTGGATCACTACATGCCTTTAAAGTATCACAAAGCAAGACCAACCTTCTTATAGCTCCAATGCTGGTTGCCTTTCATACCATGACAGTCATAAAGTGTGACAGGACTACTGTGTGAAATTGCATCAAAGCAGAATTTTCGGGTGTGAAGAGGTTCTCCTGGACGGATGTCTTCTCTCCAACCAAAGGTGAACAGCTAAAAAAAACAGTGAAGGAAAACAGTGATTGAATGTGACTTTTGAAAGAAACATGTGGCAGTAGGATGTCATTTCAGTCAGAATTGAATCTATTTTTGTCCACCTGAACTAATCATTAAGATGAAGTAGTTTAGCACTGTTGTAATAACATGTCTATAAACTGCTAAAAATAAAGGTTAGATTTAGTTAAAAGATCAGATTAATTTAAAGGAAAACATATTTTAAATATAAAAAATTCACAATGTACCCAAAGGAAATACATACTTCATGAGCTGAGAAATCACCACATTTCTATGGAACTAATACTAATATTTACAGGAAAATGGATGGTATGAAGAAAGCCACAGAATAGTGAAGCTAAGAGAAAACAACCATTGACAAGAATAACTGAAAAGTTCATTGAGAATAAGGTAGAAAATGTATGTCTAGGCTATACGTAATTCAATGCTCACATCACTGAGTAGTTTACTATGAAATAAAATTAGCAGCCAAGGACACAGATTTTGTTTAAATTGTCTTACAGTATTTTCTCTTGAAGTGATACACTGAAGCATCACATTAGATTACTATTTGAAGTTAAGACATGCAAAATTCAGCAAACATTAGGAAATAGTTTATGAATCTGAACAAGTCAATATTTTTTAAAACTTTTCACAGATAAGCACTTCCAAACATTGATTTTCTCTACATTTTGAGTTGCGAACAACACTTGATACCACTTTGCAAAATAGTTCAAATGCAATGCAAATTTCCAAAACCTTCAACATTACCACGGTTAGGTAATGTAAATATTTTCTTCATTTAAGATAGATATGGAATTTACATTCCAAAAAAAATAATCTTTTGCTTGTGGGTATAATTTTTCCCACTGGAAAGAAAGCTTACTTTGTCTGCACCATCCCTATTCTTATTGTTTAATTCAAACAATGTAAGAGAAAAATCCAGGGCTGGGCTGCTGCAGGTTTGCACAGGTTCGGGAAAACCTCTAGCTAAGAATCTGCCCAGTTCAGAGAACCCGCAAAGGAGACTCCATGCAGCCTGTTTGGGATGCCAGGAAGTACAGGGCCCGCGCAGATGCAAAAAACAGACCTCCCGGAAGGTCTGGAAAAAAGCCTGTTTCCGATCTCTGGAGGGACATTTTCATCCTCCCAGCAGATCCATGATGGTTTTCAGGTGGGCTAGCACTAGCCTTTCAAAGGTTTTCATAACATAATGGATGTCAGAGCAACCTGTCTGTAGTCATTTAGTTCCTTGATGGAAGGTTTCTTTAGCACTTTAATGATAGTAGAACATTTGAAACAAGAAGGAACATAGCACATCTCTAGTGATTTGTTAAAGATGCGGGTGAAGATGGGGGCCAGTTGGTCAGCACAAGCTTTCAAGCAAGGAGTTATATTGTCTGAGGCTGGTGCTTTTCCAGGTTTTTGTTTGTAAAATAGTCCATGCACATCATTTTCTGTAATCACCAGAGAGGGGGGGGGTCCTAAAGGGATGGGGTCTGTTATAGGGGGCTTGGCTGTTGTTGTGCTTTCCTTTCAAATCTACAATAAAATACATTCAGATCATCTGCCAGTTGTCAATTTCATTCTGCATGGGAAGGAGGTTTGCTGTAAACAGCGGTATTTTAAAGAATTTTCCACAAATTTGCTGGATGGTTTGTTGATTGCTGATTTTTTTTAGCTTTTCAGAGTAGCTTCTTTTTGCTGCTCTGGTCTCCCATGTTAATATATTTCAGACTTGAACTTATGTTCATTTCAGACTTGACTTATGTTCATAAAATAATGGTAAAATTTCATGACATTTGTTAAAAAGGCTGACCATGAGGACATTTAGTCAATGTCCTGTATTATTTTTGATCTCCAGTCTTCTCCAACTTTGCATCCAATAATTAGTGTATTTTTCAGAGTATAACACACTCACGAGTATTAGACGCACCTTAGTTTTTGTGGTAGAAAATAATAAGAAAAAAATTCTGCCTCTGCCTACCAGCATCCATGTTATTCAGCTGACACATGGTAACAAGGTCAGCTGATGAATAGGCATAGCAACTAAGTCAGCCAATGAGGGTTATTTGGACTATGAAATTTGCTGTGTGAGCCACAAGAAGACAGGAAGGAGCCTGGCTTAGCCGAGAACTGGAAGTGAAACTGTTTGTGTTTTGCTTGTATTTACTGCTACCTTGAAAAACCTGCTTTTGGTAATGTATTGTATATTATTATTATTATGAATCCTGCTGAATCAGTTACTATGCTTTCTGAATGTGATTGCTGCTGCAAACTCTGATCAGCCAGGTCAGCTTCAGCATTTATTGCAGCCTGATTCAGCACAGCTGATTGGCGGGTGGATCGGACTGCCAAATACTCCCAATCAGCTGTCCCAGGCTGCAGGGATTGCAGGGGTGAGTTCCTACCTGTCCTTGCTGGTCCTTGCGGACCGGTTGGTCGGTGAACCCGGAAATAATTAACTTCCGGGAACGCCGGCAATGTTCCCTCTAAGGTGCAGCTAGAACTGGCCACCCGCAAAGGACCTCCCCAGACTTGTTTTGTTGAGCACTGGGTGACTGACGGTAGTTTGTGCCATCCATGGCTGTTCAAACTAGTGCCAGTCGCCCAGTTTTCAGCAAAGCAAGCCTGGGAAGGTCCTTTGTGGGCGGCCACTCCTAGCCGCTTGCGCCCGGCGCTGCGGCTTAAGTGAACCCCCAAAGCCCCCACTGCCACCGGAATATCTGCTGCCTCCTCCTCCTCCTCCAACAGCACTGCTGGATTTGCCGCCTGATGCTGTGGCTGAGGTGAAGCCACCAAAGCTCCCGCTGGCACCCCCGCCCGTGGCAGCGATGCCTCCCGCTCCGCTTGGAGCACCTGAGCTGGGCCCCGCCTTATCCCTCTTCCCTCCTCCTCCACCGTGCTTTTGAGGAGCCATGAAGCTGCAGGAGCCAGTAGGAAGGGGGCTGGAGAAAGAAAAAAAGGCCTCATGGCTTCTCAAAAGCATGGTGGAGGAGGCAGAGGCGGTGGCAGGGGTAACGCGGGGCCCAGCTCAGGTGCTCCAACCGCAGGGGAAGGCGCCGCCGCTGCTGCCATGGGCGGGGGCGCCAGCAGGAGCTTTGGTGGCTTCGCCTCAGCCGCAGCACCAGGCAGCAAATGTGGTGGTGCTGTTGGAGGAGAAGGAGGATGCAGTAGCAGTTATTCTGGTGGTGGCAGGGGCTCATCGGCATTTTCAGCAGCAGCCCTGGAGCAGATCCACACAGATGACATCACCACAACATGACTGGAGGAGGAATTCTGGGAGTTGAAGTCCACAAGTCTTAAAACTATCAGGTTGAAGACCCCTAGGTTTTTTCCCCCTAAAGGGTTAGGGGTGCAAGGATCTTGTAACTTGACAGCTTTAAGTCTTGCATGCTTAAAGCCAGAGTTTCTAAGCCAACATGACTGGAGGAGGAATTCTGGGAGTTTAAGTCCACACGTCTTAAAGCTGTCAGGTTTGAAGACCCATAGTTTTTTTCTAAAGGGTCAGGGGTGCAAGGATCTTGTAACTTGACAACTTTAAGACTTGCAGGCTTCAATGCCAAAGTTTCTGAATAGCTACTTGGACCGACCTAAGTACTAATTCATAATTTCATATCCGGTCACATGGGCGGCAAGCCACTCCCATCCAGTCACATGGGTGGCAAGCCACTCCCACAAAGGAGGCCACAGCCACAGAGTAGGTTCCAACAATTTTTGAAACCCACCACTGAGGGATTGCCATAGACCATCGCTGCTTCCATGCCTCACATTTTTGGCCTCTGGTGAGAATCAGTGGGGCTACATTTGGTATATAAGATGCACCGAAAAGGTGAATCTTATACTCTGAAAAATAGGTAGGTAGAATTTTGGTTCTCATAATCTTCAGATGCAAGGCTATATGAGAGTTTCCAACACAACTGGAGGACTATAGGGAGGAAAAAATATGATTTTAAATATTGTTTAGAAATGTGGTTTTTTTTTGAAAGCCATTTAAATTCTCTTTGGATTCAACTGTCTTTGATGATGTGTCAGAATGCGCACAGTGTGACTATTTTGAGACAACCCAGAAGCAAAATACAGTAAACAGGTTTGTATTTAAAATAGTAGTTTATCTACAAGGAATATATATACATACATGTACTAGGCAAAGTCAGGCAATCAATCATCAACTACAGCACGGAAACACATACACGCACAGAGATACACCCTCACAGGGCCTCTCTTATATTACAGTCTCTTAAAGCAGTAGCAGTCAAATAACCCTGCTGACTCATTGCTACCACTGCGTCATCATTACAGCATTACAGTATTACATTATAGCAGTTGGTCAGCTATAATGATTATTTACCGTGACATGGTGCGTGGAATATGTGCCTGAAAAAGAATGTGTTTTATGAGGTTTCACTATGTAACCTACAATTATCTTGATTCAGAAGGTGCTACACTCAACCTTTTCCTTTCAACTAAACAAATTGATTTAATTTTCGCTTTTGTCATTTATTTTGCCAAAAAGAATTATATCCACTTCCATAGCTATTGAGTCATTACAGCTGATAAGAACTTTTCATGTGATAGTCTGAGTGATCCACAGGATTTTACTGGGGAAAGTGTAAACTATTAAATCAGATAGTTTGATCAGATGCTTCACATACCTCACAGGATGTTTTTTTTTTTAAAAAAAAAAATGAGCCTAAAGCCTCGATGCTTTAAAAAGAATCCTCATCAAACTAGACCCATTATTTTCCAAACTAATTTTAGACTAATGCTCATTATGGTTGTCAACTTTCAGTACAACATTATGGATTTTTTTAGGGTATCATTTATAATTCAGAGATAGTATTTGGCCACTGCAGTGTTTTGAATAGTGTTTCTGTTGATGGGATATCACAGTTTTGTAATTCTAGAGTTGCAAAATGCAATTCTTAGCTGATCTGTAATAGAGCTATTAACACAAGCAATGTTTGTTGTTTGGTAATATGTTTTAATTCCGCCCAATCTTCATTATGTCACTAAAATAGATACATTAAAAAGATGAGTATTTTTCCTTCTGGCAAAGTATTGCTCTATTGTAAAAGTGAAAAATAAGTTGAACTGATTCTTTAATTTTTGCAAATGCTGTGGCTATTTTCTCTTCTTTCCACACTGGCATTTAAGAAGTCAGTTTGTCATTCTAGAGCAAGGAAAACAACATTGTGTAATCCTGTATAAAGCAATCAGATTCTTTCAGTTCCTGTTCAGTTCTTGCATGATTTATTTAGCTCTAAAGATAAAATAAAGCTGCTATGAGCTGGCAGCTTTCCTGCCTGAGAAGAACAAAAGCCAAAGCAGGTTTCATTGACAATATAAGACTGAAACAATGATAACTGCCATCAAAGGAATTTCTGGTGCTGCCACAGAGCTGAAGAATGGCATGCATACTCAAAACAGGCTGAGACTTTATGTGCCAGGGTGCAATATGTATCTAAATGGCTAGCTTCCAGCAGCTAAAACAGGAGTGTAACCCAGAGCCACCCACAACTTTTTTTTTATGATGATCAAAAACTGTCAGCCGTTTTCTTTTATGAAGAGACAAACAATTCACAAATCTGATGCATGTGTTATAACACAATATTGACACGGCTTCTAATTACCACTTGAATTATAGAAATAGGAAATACTGTCAACTCTAATAGGTATCATTATTCTGCCTGGATGTAGCTATCAGTTTTGCAAAAAGTGTTATCCAAGCCCTGGCCATAATATCCCTGCTTTAAGTAGGCTTCAAATCTGACTTGGACTGGAATGAGGAGGAAGAAAATGAGGCAAGCATATTTTATGTAATTTGTACTTGCTAAATATGCAAAAGGAAAATTGCTAGCTTCCAAGAAGTTATTCAATAAATAAACAAAGGCATCAAAATTATAACATACAATTTAGTTATCTTGGAAACTTTAGATATTTTTGCACAACCAAAATAGAAAAAAAAAGAAAAAAACCCTAGAATATTACAAACAATTAAAAAAAAACCTAAAGTCTAGCCTACATGGTGAAAATACAATCACAACCATCAACTTATGGATAATTTAATACAATAGTCAACTGAGGTGTACACTGAAAATCTTGACCACCAAACCAGAAATTAATGATACTAAATAATCTCCTGCATCCTTGTAATGATGTCAACAGATATTATCGTCTAAGGACTTTTTTTGGGGGGGGGGAACGATGACGATGACGACTAGATTTTAAAAAGGGCTTTATGATCAAGATCAATAAAAAACTATTAAAGAAATTCAGAAGGGTTCTTTGCATAAATGGAATCTAAACATAACTATAAAAGGCATTGGCTTAGAGATTAGAAAATTGGAAAATCAAAACATTCCATGATCATTTTTGGAAAAGATATTGAAGGGAAATCATATAATACCAAAACAAGATGGTGGCTTAAGAATGGTACCCTTAAAAAAAACTAGCAGGAATGCTTTTTGATGTCTGAGAACAAGCACTATTTACAAATACCATGAAGGCAAAAAAATAGAAAAGACCATCTTGGCTACTAAATGTTGATAACACTGAAATACTTGATCAGAAAATACTTAGATGCAGCAAAATCACAGATACAACTGGAAAGATATTATTTATGTTAAAAATCAGATTCACAATCAATAATAGATACATAAAATCAAAGATAAAGTCTTTGAAATTGGCATACAAAATTTATTTGTTGAATTCCAAGGGCACCTGTATTTTAGATGACTCTCTGTAGCTTTAAATTAAAAACCCAACATATAAATGAGCACACTGACCAGAAAACAAAATATCAGTCATAAAGCTATTAAAACCAAATGGAAAGTCTCTATGATCATTGTGTCTTTGAGGACTTGGGGGAACAACAGATATTTAATGATTTTCTATACAACATAAAGTTGGAAACCATTAAAATCTCTAGGGGAAAAGCATTATGGATAACAAAGACTGTAATAATTTAGGCAGTTTAATCAAGAAACCCCAAAGTGGGTAGGAGCAGTTGGGAAGAGGTGGCTTAAGATAGTCCTTCAGGTAGCCAAGCTCTGGGCCATGAAGGATTTTAAATTCATAACCAGGATCTTGAATTGTGACAACTGGTAGCTAGATGAACTCACTAAGCTGTAGAGTCACATGTACTTATTATGGTGCCCCCATTATGTTTGCTGCATTCTGGACTGGATACAACTTCCAAATGGCTTCAAGGACAACTCTATGTACATGTAAATAGTAATCACAACATGATATGCTTATGGCATTATTATTTAAAGAACCTCCTCATCCAGGAAAGGATACCACTGGTGCATGACGTACTTTTGAATGATTTCTTGCCCTTCACTTCCACCTGAACTTCAAGCAGGACCTGAATCCAAGTACAACTCACTAAAAGTCAACAGTGGATCACCTACACTATTTGGGAACCCAAATAAAACAGCCCCTTGGCCCATGGATGGGAGGATGGGAGCCTCCTTGTCTAAGACTACATAGTGTATAGGCATTGGATTAGGACTTTGCCTGCAGCACTTGTCTACTCATAGATATAGATATATAACTGGGTATAATAAGTATATTGAGGCTTGAACAGCAGATGAGCTCACCCAATGGTTTTGTTTGATAATAAATATGAAAGAGAGAGCTTTGAGCACTGTGGCATCCCATAAGTGAGAGGCCAGGGGCCAATCTCCCCCCTATTTATCATTATGGATAGAAACTAGCCACCATGCCTTTTATCCATGAAGAGCCGAGGTGGCGCAGAGGTTAAATGCAGCACTGCAGGCTACTTCGGCTGACTGCAGTTCTGCAGTTCGGCTGTTCAAATCTCACCGGCTCAGGGTTGACTCAGCCTTCCATCCTTCTGAGGTGGGTAAAATGAGGACTTGGATTGTTGTTGGGGGCAATATGCTGACTCTGTAAACTGCTTAGAGAGGGCTGAAAGCCCTATGAAGTGGTATATAAGTCTAACTGCTATTGCTATTGCTATTGCTATTGCTATCCTAAACCCCCCAAATTGATCCAAAAGGATACTGTGGTCAAAGGTATTGGAAACTGCTGAGAGATCAAAGAACACTAGGACTGATGTGGCACCCCCAGTCCAGGTATATCCCATGACAGCAACAAGTGAGATCAAGGCCATTTTTATACTAAATCTCATACCTGGAAAAATGGTAGCAGAAAATGAGAAGTGAATACATCCACACATGCATATTGGTTCAAAGTTGTATCCACTTTATGACAATAAGGGCAACAAAGGAGGGATACTTTTCAACCTTTTTACCCAAACAGTGATACCATTTTGAGTATTCTAAGTATTTTTAAGAAAAGATGGGCTGGAAGATTCCATTACTGCAATATTGGGTGAATAGTTCATGGGTAAAACCACTTGTCTAGATACTGGCTTGGAAGCTAGATAGAAACTGAAGAAATGATGGCTTGACAATATTGTTAAAGTTTTTTTTTTTTACTTTGTAGATTTTAGCAAATAACACACAGTTCTTAATGAGGTCAGGTCTGTACTAACGGATTGGCCCATCATTCAACTGACTGATTAAAATGATTAAGGATCTTTAAGAGATTAAGATGATTAAGGATCTTTAAGAGATGGAATGGTTCCAGCTACTTTGGAACACTGGTTTTCTTCTGCTCAAGAAATCAGTATTGGACCCACTTATAATGGATATATACAAGTTCATCTTCATAAAACAGCCTTTTGTTTTGAAGAATGTTGTTGAGAAAATGGTGGTATGGCAATTACAAAGAACTCTGAAGAACCATACGGACCGGGGCTCTCTTAACAGCATTATGGACCCCGGGCAAAGCAGTAATGTAAATGGTCAATAAAATTAAACATATATTTAAATGTTAGTATTAATAAAAAAATGCAGTAAAATGTAATAAATATGTTGCTGTGTTTATATGATACAAGGTGCATTGAAGGGTTAACATACATAGATTATTATAGGCCCCCTATACTCGTGGGGCCCACTGACAAGTGCCCATCAGGCCCATGTATTAAGACAGCCCTGATATGGATCCATGGCAATCTGGATTCAAACCTGAGCATGGCATGGAAATTGTATTGGTTGATCTAATGGGTGGCTGGTAATAGGATTTGGATGGGGAATATAACCATTCTTATCCAACAGCCTTTGATATTATCAACCACAGTATTCTTCTGAAATGCCTATTAATTTTGGACATGGGAGACATTCTTTTATCAATCACAGTATTCTTCTGAAATGCCTATTAATTTTGGGCATGGGAGACACTTTTGCTCCTGAGTGGGTAGATCCTGCTGGTAGAAATAGGGTGAGAAAATATCATCCATTGGTTTGGAGTGAGGTATCAACATGCAGGTGATAGCAATAGTACTTAGACTTATATACACTTATTATATATGCTTTACAGCCCTTTCTGGTAGTTGTAAGTATATTTCCCCCAACAATCTGGGTCCTCATTTTACCGACCTTGGAAGGATGGAAGACCGAGTCAACCTTGAGCAGAATTAGCCTGCAATAATGCATTCTAATTACACTGTCATCACGGCTCTTGATATTGGATTTATATGTCTACCTGGGTCAAGTGGTAGATTCAGAACAGTGGTGGGATACAACCGGTACGCCTCGGTACGGGCATACCGGTGCTGGGAGCACCAGGTACCATTCCAGTATGGTGCTCCAGAGGACCCACCTGCCCACCCGCTCTCCTTACCACCAACTGAGCTGATCGGGGCATTTGAGCACGCGCATGGGGCATATGGAGCCTGCGCTCTGGTGAACAGCCGGAGTGTTGCAGGTGGTGGGTATGCATGTGTGTGCTGCGTACGTGCTCTGCACGTGCACATTTGGTGCACGGCCCCATTGCACCATACCAGTGCAACTACTGATTCAGAAGTCCTGATTTAGTGCCTGGAGGCTGTCAGGGCATGGATGGAAAAACACACTAGAATTAACTCCAGCAAGATGGAATGCATTTAAATCAGGAACATACTGCTTCCAGGACAAAGCCACTTCGATTAACAAGCTATTTTGTTCCAGGGAAGATAGACTGCAGCTTGAATTCTGAGCTCACAATTCTTGCTGCAAAAGCAGGAGATCAAGTGCATCTGTCTAGTTTTAGTTCGTTACATCAATTGCACTACTGCCTGGAATTGGATGCACTAAGGATAATCACTTATGCCCTGATTATCTTACAACTGGATTACTACGATTAGTTCTACGTAAGGCTCCCTTGAAAGTCATTTGTAAAATTCAGTTGATTAAAAAAATAATGGCCTATGTACATACTATGAAGAGTTAGTACTGCCATGTAATACATATGCCCTGGTTGCTATTGTGCTTCCAGTGTAATTCAGGCTGTTAATAAATATCTATAAAGCCCTACATAATTAAGGGCCTGTGTACTGTATTTAAGAGACTGCCTTTCCCAGTAAGATTTTTCCCACCCAGTTCAGACAAGGGGCAGCTGCTGAAAGCCCACACATGAGATATAATGGGAGGATGTTTGACAATGACTCTTATTTGTGTGGGCCCCAATCTTATTAAGATTAAGATTAAGATTTTAGTTTATTTGTATGCTGCCCTTCTCCGGGAGGGACTCAGGGCGGCGAACAACTCAAAAGAGGAAAAGGGGATACAAACACAATACACGTAATTAAAATACACAAGAGTCATACAACCATACAAGTCGAGAGGGGAGGGGAACTCATCAACCCTAGGCCTGCCGGCACAGCCAGGTTTTGACGGCTTTCCAGAAGGCCTGGAGAGAGGTGAGGGTCCGAATCTCCACGGGGAGTTCATTCCAAAGGGCCGGAGCTGCTACAGAGAAGGCCCTCCCCCGGGTGGTAGCCAGATGGCATTGGCTGGTAGACGGAACCCGGAGGAGGCCGACCCTGTGCGATCTAACGGGTCTATGGGAAGTAATTGGCAGCAGGCGGTCTCTCAAGTACCCAGGTCCAATACCATGAAGGGCTTTATAAGTTACGACTAGCACTTTGAAGCATATCCGGAGACCGATCGGTAGCCAGTGCAGCTCGCAGAGGATAGGTGTAACGTGGGTGTACCGAGGTGCACCCACAATCGCTCGCGCGGCTGCATTCTGGACGAGTTGGCGCAGTGGTTAAAAATGCAGCACTGCAGGCTACTGCTAGATCAGCAGGTCAGCGGTTCAAATCTCACCGGCTCAGGGTTGACTCAGCCTTCCATCCTTCCGAGGTGGGTAAAATGAGGACCCAGATTGTTGGGGGCAATATGCTGACTCTCTGTAAACCGCTTAGAGAGGCCTGAAGGCCTATGAAGCGGTATATAAGTCTACTGCTATTGCTATTGCTATTGCTATTGTAGTCTCTGAATACTCTTCAAAGGCTGCCCCATGTAGAGCGCATTGCAGTAGTTATGTAGTAATTATGGAACAAGTAGGGGGCAAGATAGCTGCTCCGCTTGTGGTTTATCATGAGAAATTGGTCCTCTTGGAAGACCTTTCAAAACTAATGGTGTAGCATTGTTAAAACCAGAATAATGTTGATGTTTTGTGTTTATATTATTATATAATTGAGCTATTTATTTTATTTCTATATACTGTAACTGCCAAGAGCGCTTTGGATTCAGGTAGTCGATACATCTTATAAACAAAGTTATGTCTTTAATCTAGATCTTTGACCTTTTGAACAATGACAGACTTATTATATTTATTATGCATTACTTTAAATCAAGAATAGTAAATGAATACTGTTTTTCACTGCCTTTGGAACAACATTATATTGCATCTAGCTGCAGAAGCCCTTTGCTGAAAAATAAAGAAATCCATATACTTGAATAGTCATTTATTTTTCAAATGATTTTATTCACCTCATCATTTTTTTCTCAGTTGACTTTAACTTTTGATAAGCTTTCTATCTTAGTGCTTTTGGACTCTCAAAATCTCTAAAAAAATTAGAGGATTATTATTTTTCTTTCCTGCCTTGGTTCAACCTGAAACTCTATTTGTCTAGCACTGCTCTCTGCTGATGTTTTGGGGAACTACAGATTTTGAATTAAAAATGTAGGCCTATTAGGAAAAAAAAGTTACCGGTATGGGGATATCTATTTTTAGAATCCATTTATTTAAAAGATTTATTATAGACATAGACCAGAACAAATAAAAACACTCAGTAAATATACAATTAAAAATTCTAGAATAAAACAATAAATAACAGATAAAATCTATGATAAAATCCAGCAGACACATGCTCTACCTAACTAATATTACAATCCATAAATTGTGAGGCCCAAAGTCAGTTTAATACTAAAAGGGAAAGGAATAAGCAGTGCAAAGGTTTGCCACATTTGTTGTATAAAATAGCTATGGTGGATTAGACACATGTTCCCAACGAATCCCCATTAAGTCAGTGATTTCTTCAGCTTTCATCTATATATTGAGTAAATCAAAATCAATATGCAGGAAAAGTAAATAAAAAAGGTGAGGAATTGAGCTAATATACACCACATTCCTAATCTATCTCCCAATCAGCAGCCTATGACAGCTACTGACTGAAATATTGACTGGTTCAATAAATCAATCAGAACAGAGCTGGAAGGGTTCTTGGAGGTCTTCTACTCCAACCCTCTGCTCAGGCAGAAAACCCTATAACATTTCAGAGAAATGGTTGTCCAATCTCTTAAAAAACTTCCAGTGTTGGAGCACCCACAACTTCTGGAGGCAATTTGTTCCACTGGCTAATTGTTCTCACTAGGTGGGTTGTCTCCTTGATTAGTTTCCGTTTATTGCTTCTTGTCCTACCTTCAGGTGCTTTGGAGAATAGCTTGACTCCCTCTTCTTTGTGGCATTCCTTAGATTTTGGAACACTGCTATCACCACTAGTTCTTCTTTTAATTAAACTAGACTTACCCAATTCCAGCAACTGTTCTTTATATGTTTTAGCCTCCAATCCCCTAATCATCTTTGTTGCACTTCCTGTACTTTTTCTAGAGTTTCAACATCTTTTTTTACATTGTGGAGATCAAAACTGGATGTAGCATTCCAAGTGTGGTCTTGCCAAGACATTACAAAGTGGTATTAACACTTCACATGATGTTGATTCTATCCCTCTGTTAATGCAGCATACAACTGCTTTGGCTTAGAGAAGAGAGGCTTATCTTATTTTTCAAAGACCTGAGGGCAAGTCAACAAACAATGAGTGGAAGCTCATTAAAGATATATCCAACCTGGAACTAAGGAGAAATTTCCTGACAGTAGGAATGTTTAATCAATGGAACAGCTTGCTTCCCAGAATTGTGAGTGCTCTATTGCTGGAGTTTTTCAAGAAAATATTGGACGGCCATTTGTCAAAGATGGAATAAAGTCTCCCGTCTTAGACAAAAGCTTAAAACTAGCATACTTCCAAAGTTCCTTTCAAGCCCAATAATTCTAAGAGCTTCTAGTGTGACCAATGTATGAACAAAATAAAACATCCCTAAAATATACTTGTCTCAACATACCTGCTCATGTGACCATGTCCGTTCAGAACCATCCTTCACACATATATCTAGTCTGAGTTCAGTGCCTGTTCCACCATGCTTACTGTCCATACAGAGATTAGCTGCCACATTTCGAATCTGTAAAATTAACAAATCTATTTTAAGCATTACAACACAGCTTGGAAAATGCTGATTTGTCTGGAAAAGAAAGAGAACAAACTTTTGCTTTATTTGCCAATTCAGTTCAGTACAATATTGATAAGAAGTTTTACTTTTGGCTAAAAATCAGGTGCATTTTGCTTAGTTTTAGCCTATAAGAATGTAAGGTGATTTATGAGAAAGATATATGTTAACTGAACGTGGAGGAGTAAAGGAGGAGCATCTGGAGCAGGGATGTCAAACTCAAGGCCTGTGGGCCAGATCTGGCCTACAGGATGTTTAAATCCATCCCTTGGGGCTGGCTTGGAAATATCAAAGGAACGGCCCATGGTGTCTCTGCCAGCCAAAATGGGCCACATGTCTTGAGTTTGACATCCCTTCTCCAGATGCTCTTCCTTTACAAAAGTGGCCCATTTTTGGCCTCCCCAGCTTCCTGCAGCACTCTGCTGGCCAAGAATAGGCTGCACAGGGGTCTTGCGAGGCCTCCATGCAGCCTGTTTTCTGGCTCCCCGGCCTCCAGCAGCAATCTGTCAGCCAAAAACGGGTTGCTCAAGGCCCTCACACGCCCTGTTTTTGGCTCGGAGATTGCTGCTGGAGGTTGGGGAGGGGCCCCCATGCCCCATTTTGGCTGGCAGGGTGCTGCAGGAGGCGTCCGCCCCATCCCTCCCCCTCATCAAGATGACAATCCATTCTGAGAGGCGGGGAGGAAGTCTGCTCAAGAAGGAAGTAGTGTATTTTGCCTTGCATTTGGGTTGTATCTGCTTAGTTTTCAATGGTTTTGCACGAGAGATACACAGTAAAGCCTTGCACTTGGTGTATCCCAATCTACATTCATTCTTATTGCATTTATATGAGTTGAATGAAAACATCAACATTTCTTGGGATAAATCTTGGCCCTTGAGCTCAATTGATTATTAACTTGTGTTGATATCAACTGTACGCTGCTCAGGAATTGGATGTTACAGAGAAATATTGAGGTTTACATAGCTCTTTCATACGAGTATATTAATATTCTGTACCAATGCTTCTGTTCACCAATTTCTCAAAAGCAGTTGGTTTGGTGATCAGTGAAAATCTTCACTATTGCGGCCCTTGTAATTGTGCACTCTTCAACTGACCTGATAATTAGGGGAGTGTAAATAAAGTTATTGTACCTTTCTTATCCAAATTTTAAATTCATTTTGTTGCAGTTTTGAGCCAATTTTCCTAATATGCATTTAGAGCACCCATGAAACAATATTGTCTCAATATATATGTTTGTATATCTATACTTGTAGATCAATACTCTAATCAAGAAACTAAAGAGAAAGCGATACTTTCATCAAAACTGTCAGGATAAGCTACTGCATATAAAAATAGAGCAAAGCCCACACTCACTTGTACTGATAATGGTATCCGGTTGGATAATAAAATGTCTGATAGCCAACAACCAAGCTCAGGATGCACCAAGAAGTCCACAATTTTGTCTTACTGTTATCCTTTGGTTGCTAAAATATGAGAGGAAGGGAGAATGACCTTCCTCATAAGCTTCATAGAACATCATTTAAAATGGAAATATATCCTTTGGTATATACTACTGCTAAACAAAAAAAGATAATTGTGAACCTAGATCAGGCCTCCAAAGAATAGAGAAAAACCTAGCTAAAGTATTCTACTTAAAATGATATCTATTTTCTAAAAAATTAAAGCAATTTTATTTCTAATCAAAACCGTCACCACTAAGGGAGTAGATTTGCCTCTGATTGTTGTCATCATATACATTTGCCTTAGCCAGGGGTCAGCAACATGCGGTTCTGCAGGTTCGTGTGGCTCTTTCATCCCTCTGCTGCGGCCCCCTGTTGCCAGTTGGCACCACAATTTTGAAAGGAGCTTCCAGTTAGGAGGGGGGGGAGCAGGATGTGCCAGGAGGAGATTCTATGGCAAGGGGCAGGTTTTCAGGTCAGTTCCACTATTGATAGGGATTTCGGTTATGACAGGTAGAAGAAAAAGGACGCCACACTAGGAGGAGACTCTATGGTGGGGAAACCGGACTGCTGGTCGGCTCCTGAATTGAACGGGGGGCTTCCGGTTAGGACCTTTGCGGCTCTTTAAGTCTTTAAGGTTGCTGACCCCTGGCCTTAGCAAACCTTATAAAGCAGAGATGGCGAACCTTTTTCTTATGGCATGTCAAAATTGTGTGTGCGTGCTATGTCCGCGCGCATGCCCACTCAATTTCCCTGCCCACCTGCACATGCACACGTGACTGCCTCTGTGCATGTGCATGCAACCCCCCCCCCCAATGTTCTGGAGGCTTTCCTGAAGCCTGGGGAGGACAAAAATGGAAACAAATGGCCTCCTCAGCTCTCCAGACACCAGAAACAGATTGTTTCTGAACTTCCAGTTGGTCCCTTGGGGCTGTTTTTTGCCCTCCCCAACATCCGGAGGCTTTCCTGAAGCCTGAGGAGGAAAAATCAGCTGGCCTGCATGCACACACATGCCGGAACTGACAGCTGGTGTGCTACCAAACATGGCTCCACTTTCCACCTATGGCACAAGTGCCACAGATTCGCCATCATGGTTATATAGTGATACCTTGGTACTCAATTGCTTTGAAACTCATTGAATTTTGTACTCAAAGCAAGTGAAAATTTTGTGCCAGTACTCATTGTTTGTTTGGTATTCAATGCACAAACTAGAACTTGTCAGTATTGGCTGCTTTGTGACTCGCTATAATATTCCTTATGGAAATATTTGTTTGTTACTCATCACTTTTGGTACTCATTGCACCTCCTGGAACCAATTAATGATGAGTACTGAGATACTACTGTACAGTTTTTCTTATAAAAAAAGAAGAATGCCACTGTAAGTGATTTAATAATAGTAGTGACTTTTGATGCTGATATTACAGTGCATATGTGTTTATTTTTTAATGTTTATAAAGCTATCTCTTTTTTTTGGATTTTTTTTTTTGCTTATGTTAATGTTAGATGCCTAGAGTATCTTGTAAGTAGGCAGCCATATAAATGAAAATAGTTAACTAAATAGACTGCCTGTTTTGTTAGCTGTGTAAAGTTACCAGAACTGTTCTTATAGGAGGGATTGTTCAAAAATATACACATATGAAGTGCTAAGTCAAGAGCAGCAAGATTTTTTTTTATAATTCAATGAATGGAAATTTCTGTAATTGTTTTCTTGAAAACAAGCTATAACATTAGGCTCAGGAAATTCAATTTGTCAATTTTCCAGTTCAGCTCTAAGTCAAGATAACACAAAAACATCATCTTTCAAGAACATGCATAGAAAATGCACAGTTCTATGATATACTTTTTCACCAGAAAAGCAGATAATGGATTACAGCTTCATACAATATAATATTTCTGAGTGTAAAAACTATGTATTCATAGCCTGTTGTCAGCCAGCATTAAAAATGTGTGTATGTATCATATGTATATCCATCCACAAATTAAAAAAATACTGCATGCTAGATAAAACAAAACAAAAAAGAAAGGACAAAAGTTATGATAGGAGAAACCTATTTTCTGATGAAAGTTTAAAAAAATTACACATATTAATTTTGTGAGAAAACAAATATCATTGATTCTCCATAAACTTAAAATCTGTGAGGCATTTGCAATTTTAGTGCGTTTTAGTAACAAAGGAGAACAGGCAACTTTATCAATTTCCGTTTTTCTAGTTAAAAGTGAGAATTCTGCCTTGGTAGAAAAGCAAGGAACAAGCCGTCCACAGATTATCCTACTTCCTTCTTTTCTTTTGGGTTAATTTCTTGCTGGTTCACTATGTAACCTTGTTAATAGAGTTCAGCAAACCCTAGGTAACCTTTGGCTAGACGCACAGTTAAGCCTGCTGCTTCAAGTCTGGAAACAATTTCTTCAACTGCTGCAACTATTCTTCCAAAAAGAGTTGTAAATAATTATATTCTCCAGATATGCTTCATAGTCAAAGGTGGGTTCTGGCTGGCTTTACTGCCAGTTTGCTTGTGCGGGTGCTTTGCGCACGCATGCACAGTTCAATTAAAGTTGTTCTGCACATGTACAGAACTAAAAAACAAGATGGTAGTGGTGATGGCAGCAACAATGAAGGAACTGGTTCAGGGGCGTGGCAGGCCTGGGTTGCTGCTGGTTCCAGCAACCCAGGCTGCCCTACCGCTACTGGTTGGACCAAACTGTTTGTTTGTTTGTTTGTTTTCCTTTATTTGTATGCCGCCCTTTTCCCTGGGGGGACTCAGGGCGGCTCACAATTCAAAAAAGGGGGGGGGAAGACAAACAGTAGACAATACAACATGTTAAAAAAAAGAGCACAACAGTCACACAGTTCGGGTGAGGCTCAGCTGGGACAGCCAGATCTTTAAAGCGGTGCGGAAGAACTGGAGGGTGGTGAGGGTCCGAATCTCCATGGGGAGTTCGTTCCAAAGGGTCGGAGCAGCCACCGAAAAGGCTCTCCTCCGGTTAGTTGCCAGTCTGCACTGGCTGGAAGATGAAATTCGGAGGATTCCATCTAAACCTAATCAATGCGATCGTATCGGTCTAGTGGAGGTAATTGGCAGTAGGCGGTCTCTCAAGTACCCAGGCCCACTACCATGAAGGGCTTTATAGGTGATAAGTAGCACCTTGAAGCGCACCCGGAGATCAACAGGTAGCCAGTGCAGCTCGCGGAGGATAGGTGTTACGTGGGTGAAGCGAGGTACACCCACAATCGCTCGCGCGGCCGCATTCTGGACTAGCTGAAGTCGCCGAATGCTCTTCAAGGGCAGCCCCATGTAGAGCACATTGCAGTATTCCAGCCTAGAGGTCACAAGGGCACGAGTGACTGTTGTGAGGGCCTCCCGGTTCAGCAACTGGCGTACCAGACTGTTGTGAGGGCCTCCCGGTTCGCAACTGGCGTACCAGGCAAACCTGGGCAAATGCCCCCCTGGTCACAGCTGACAAATGATGTTCGAAGGTCAGCTGTGGGTCCAGGAGGACTCCCAAGTTGCGAACCCTGTCTGAGGGGCGTATAATTTGACCCCCCCCCAGCCTGAGAGATGGAACACTTGGCCAATTCGCGGGAGGGAAACACAACAGCCACTCGGTCTTTTCTGGATTGAGCACAAGCTTGTTGACCCCCATCCAGTCTTTAACAGCTTCCAGACCCTGGCTCATCACATCCATCGCTTCGTTGAGTTGGCATGGGGCGGACAGATACAACTGAGTATCGTCCGCATATTGATGGTATTTTATCCCGTGCCGTCGAATGATCTCACCCAGCGGTTTCATGTAGATGTTGAAAAGAAGGGGGGACAGGACCGAACCCTGCGGCACCCCATACGTTAGGGGCCTAGGGGTCGATCTCTGCTCCCCAACTAACACCGACTGCGACCTGTCCGAGAGGTAAGAGGAGAACCACTGTAAAACAGCGCCTCCCACCCCCACCTCCCGCAGTCGTCGCAGAAGGATACCATGGTCGATGGTATCGAAAGCCGCTGAGAGGTCAAGGAGCACCAGGATGGAGGCGTGGTAGGAACCCACCTCTGTTCATAGTGCCTCCCCAACAGAAAATCTATTAAAACTAAAAGGCATATTTGAAATGAGAATGACACTGAATTGTAATAAAAGCTGTTTTCTCTGGAAGTTGCCTGGAGACAAATCTGCCTATAGATCTTTCTAAGTCTGGCTTAAGTATTTTACTCTTCTCAATTGAACTAGTTGGCCATCTACAATAGGCAGAGGGTAATAGGAGAGAAGAAAGATAGGAAGAGAGGGACAGGAGGGAGGGTGAGTGGGAAAGATGAGGTGTATAAGGAGGAGTGGTAAGGGGAGAGAGGAGAAGGAGAAAGGAGGGGAAATAGAGTAGAAAATGATGGAGGGAAGAAAGGATGTAGAAAGGGGGAAGAGAGAGGGGGAAGAAAGTGTCGGATAAGATATAAATATGGTGTATGGAGAGCAGAAGAGCCAACAACTGGTCTTTCTTTCTTTCTTTCTTTCTTTCTTTCTTTCTTTCTTTCTTTCTTTCTTTCTTTTGTAGTTGATGGCAAGATGAATTGATGTAATTACTTAATAATACAACATGATATTGACTATGTAATAGTATACATGTGATTATATGCTATGAAAATGGAAAATAAAAAAAATTTATGCAAAAAAAATAGGCAGAGGGTAATTATAAACTTTATTTCTTCCTTGTGATATCTTAAGTCTATATAAAAGCTGGTTTAGATTGATGCTTTTGTCTTAATTATCTGTAGAATATACTGTCTGTCATGTCTGCCATCTTTGGCTTGGTGCATCACTAGCATCTACCATCAAAGGCTAGGAGGGAGAGGGTAGAGGAGGAACAAATGGGTAACAAACCTGTATGGGTGTGGGATAGGAAACAGAGAAGCTTAGAACCAGTTTGCACCAGCACTCAAGGCCATGCACCCTGAGAAAGAATGTGGATTACCACAAATATCGCAGTGTTCTTAAAACACCTAGGCACATCTTCATTGGCTGAAGATGGACTGATCATGGGGCTGGATCTGGACCATGGGGTGCTTAGATCTGGCCTGCATGGCTGCCCTGGAAACAGCAGATCTGTTTTCTCTGGCAGAGAGTTGCAGGAAGCCGTTGCAGCTGAAAATGGAGCTCGGGAACTTGTTTTCATTGGCAGAATTCTCGGCCATCACTGGGACCCCTAACACGAGTGGTGTCAAGCTGGCCATGCCCACCCTGGCCACATCCACCCTGGCCTCCCAAGGTCAAACACAACCCTGATGCAGCCCTCAATGAAATCGAGTTTGACACCCCTATCTTAGTCAGTTATGATATATACCAGTGATGACGAACCTTTTTCTTACGGCATGCCAAATTGGGTGTGTGTGCTATTATGCCACGTGTATGCCCACTAAATCTTCCCACCCACCTGTGCATGCACATGTGATCCCCTCCACACATGTGTGCATGACCTCTCCCCAGGCTCCAGAGGCTTTCCTGAAGCCTTGGGAGGGTGAAAACAACCTCCCCTGCCCCCCCCCCCACAGAGGCTGAATGGTTCAACGAAGAAATTCATTCTTGAACTTCCGGTTGGGCCATTGGGACCGTTTTTGCCCTCCCCAGACTCTGGAGGCTTTCCTGAAGCCTGGGGAGAGTGAAAAATCAGCTGGCTGACACGTGCATGTGCGCTGGAGCTGATGGCTGGCATGCCACCAAATATGGCTCTGTGTGCCATTTGTGGCACACGTGCCATCAGTTCGCCATCACGGATATATACTTTATATATATACTGAATACATATGTACCTCTCTTTGTTATTAATTACTAGAATTACCTCCACAACATTTAAGGAAATGATTCACAAAGATAATTCACTCAAATGAATTATTAGTTGGTGTGTATCTAGCTGTTGACCCTTTGACAAGTAACATTTAAATTTTCTTTATTCCATCTATTTTCCATCTTTATTCTGACACACCATACCAGTGGTTGGTTTCTGCCGATTCGCACCGGATCGGGAGAACCGGATGGTGAAATTTACTGATCTGATGAGAGAAGGTTCGACCGGTGGACCCGGAAGTAACTTCCGGAACGCCTGCCACGGTCCTGTTGCTCCTTGCCCATCTGGAAGCCACTCCATCGCTCACTCTCCCCGCCCATCCGCACTATCCTAGACCAATTCAGTGTGAAGTCCCACACCTGGGAGTAGAGGTGGTGAACGGAGAAGCATGGAGAGGTCCAGCGGCACAATCCACCAGACAGCAGTGGCAAGCTCAGGAATTTTCTCCTGGATTCCTCTCTGTCATGCCTCCTCTGATCTCCCAAAGTTCTTTCTCCAGAGTGTGATAGCTTTCTCCTGGATTCCTCTCTGTCATGTGTCCTCCAATCTCCCAAAGTTCTTTCCACAGTGTGTGATAGCTTTCTACTGGATTCCTCTCTGTCATGCCTCCTCCGATCTCCCAAAGTTCTTTCTCCAGAGTGTGATAGCTTTCTACTGGATTCCTCTCTGTCTTTCCTCTTCCCATCTCCCAAAATTCTTTCCCAGCGTGTGGTAGCTTTCTACTGGATCCCCCTCTGTCTTGCTTCCTCCGTTCTCCCAAAGTTTTTTCCCCAAACTGTGATAGCTTTCTACTGGATCCCCCTCTGTATTGCCTCCTCTGATCTCCCAAAGTTCTTTCACCAGCATGTGATAGCTTTTTACTGGATTCCTCTCTGTCCTGCCTTCTCCGATCTCCCTAATTTCGGCCCTTAATCCTTCAGTTGTCTATTTTTGGGAGGTTTTCCCTTCTCTTCCTCCCCTTCATAGGAGTCCCAAAATTTTTTGCCACATGATTTGGGGATGGTGGTCATGTGACTGAGTGTGCATGTATGATATCAAATTGGCCATACCTGCCTGGTCACATGACTGCCAAGCCACACCCACAAAATAGGCCACACCCACAGAATAGGTTCTAAAAAAATAGAAACCTACCACTGCACCATACCATCTGTACTGGTCTAACCTACCAGTACAGAAGGTAATGATTTTCTTCTTTGGTAAGTTTCCCTTCACATCTCATGCTCAAAAGCTTCATAGATTTCATACAGTTGAGGAATAGGCTATATTCAACAGACATTTTAATATTCAGCCTTTCCCTCATTTCCAAGTGTCTTTTTCCCAGAATGTTCTATTGTGTTATGTGTACAGATAATGTAAATTCACCCCTTTTGTCAAATCTCTATCTATCGTGTCTCCCTTTTCCTTTGTGCATTATGGTGAGAATCTAAGTTATTTCCTATTCTCAGCTCCTTATTAGCAAAACATAGCACAAAGGCTGTCTGCGTTCCGCATGGATTAAGAGATATGTGGAAAGCCAGTGTGATGTCATAATGTAGAACGAGCTAATCAGAAGACACAATCTGAAGAAGTGAAAATCCCCACTTTTCACACATGCAGTTCTCATCTAAATGTCTCAAGTCTTCAGAATAAAATAGATATAATGAAAGAGGTGAGTTCTCTGTATTTAAAACGAATAATACACCACATCAACTAGCTAATTATATTGTAACATTTCCTAGGTTTTTGAAAGCCAGTATGACACCTCAGCTACCATCCAAATTAAGCAATTTTAAATTAAAATGAACTTGCCATGAAAGTAAAACAGAAGTGTCAAATCACTAATGGTAACAACACAAAAGCTTTAACTCTGAAACCTTCCAAAAATAAAAATGAGCACGCTTTCCAGGTAAATACTAAAATCTTGGACCTATTCCTAGAATTCTTGAACTGCAATCTATGACAAAAAAAACTTATGTGACTGACTGAACATACAGTCTATTCATTGATTATTTTTATGTGTCATATATTGACCAATTATCTGCAATGGTGTGGAAAGGGCTGCTGGTGGTGTGTGGTTCGATTTTCAGGTCAAGGAGTTCTAGACATAAATAATATACTCAAATTCATGAACTGGTAACTCCTCGTTTGTCTACTTGATTTTTTTAAAATTAGAGCTGCTATTTCAGATGGCTTGAAGAAAATAACTGAACCTGGTGCTTTACTCCTCTCAGGAAGGTAAAACCTATTACATCAATCTATTCCAGGTAGAACATATTTGTCAGGCACGCCTCCTTCAGCAACCAAGAAAGAAACCACTTAACTCCATTTGTAGAATTAAGAGTACTTTTACTGGTTATGAAAAGATAGCAGCGATGTAAAGCAAGATCTGAGGCAGAAATGTGCGAAATCATACATATCAAACATTTGCCCAAGCCCCTCCCCCCCAACAACCCCCATCCCATTGCACAATCTGCAAATCCCTTAGGTGTCATGTGGGTGCATCTCCAAGAAGCATCATCAGGTTGGCCTTGACCAACTCCAAACATGCGCAGAAGATGGTGAAAACAAAACTCCCCTTTTAACTATCACTCCTGTACCAATTATCCGAGCCCAAATACCATGCCCCCACTCCCCTTTTCTATGGCAGCCGAAAGCAAATAGCAAAGCAGAGGCTGACACTTATAAATCTATTTGTTGGATGCCAAGGGGATCTTGAAATTTTTCTCTGGGACTCTGCACACAGTCTGAATTAGGCATGTGGCAAAGACCTTTGACTGCGCTTTAGCCCTTTGCTGGGCATCAAACCATGATGCTCCTTGATTTTTTTCCCAGCAAAATGAGGTACAATGCTTGAAGAGACATTTGGAGTACTTCTGGAAAAAGAATATATATATTTTATTATCATCCGTACACCTCCCCTATTTGCTCCGCCTTCCTTCAAGCTCCCTGAATATATTCTTCCAAACTTATGTTCAAATAAAAATTACTATAAAAGTCAACTTACTTTCTGGCTCAAAATAATCTCTAATTAAACCTTCACTACCCTCCCATCTGCGCCACCCTTCCCAACTCGATTCAACCTAAACCACAATCCGAAAGCGTCACAATCTCCGCCTTCCTCACCCTAGAGAATAAAACATAAGCAGTTTATGTAAAAGTTCCAAGTTGTCCATCAAGTCTTTTTTTTTTAAGTCCCATACAATATAATTTCCGAGGTGATCAGCATCATTTCTTACAGCCTTAATGTCTCTTGATCGGTATAGCGCTATGCCATTTTCTACAAGACATAGTCACAGAGTGTTATTCAAGTTAAGATTAAGCAAATGTTTTGAAAGCATAACTAAATCCTTGTTCTCCGCTCTGCTGCCCTTCCGAAGGGGAAACACGATAGCTCCCGCCTTGTAGTTGTGTAATTGGTTATTTCTCTTGTACTTCTCCTTGTATTTGTCCAAGTCCGGGTAATTCAGGAAGTCCCGCCTTTAAAATCTTGTGATAAAAGTCTCGGGGTTCACAAGCTGAGTTGAGGCGATGTTTCTGATCGTCAAGTGTGACTGTAATACCAAATGGTGCTTCCCATCTGTACTGTATCTGATTATCTCTAAGTTCTTTAGTTAAAAAGGCATAGTCTCTCCTGGCTTTTAACATCTGGGGAGGCACCTCTTTAAAAACGATCAAATCCTGTCCATCAATTTGCAGCCTGTTGTTGTAGAACTCTTGTAGTATTGCGTTTCTGGATTCTTTTGTAGCAAAATATATAACCACATCTCTCGGAAGCTGTCTCTGTTTTGCTGTCCATGAATTATGGCGGTAAATTTTTTGGATCTGCCAATCAAAGTTGAGTCCCGGACCTCCCACCACACGACTGAAAGCCTCAAAAAAGGTCTGCTTCAAATTCTCCTGTTCGTTTTCACACAATCCCCTAACTCTTATTGCAAACGCAGTCTTTTTATAATTTGTCATAACAAGTTGTTTCTCTGCCTTTTCAACTTCCTGTTGCAACTTTTCAATTTTAGATGTCAGATTAAAATTGTCTTGTTCCAAAAGTTCCAATTTATCCTCCATTCCTGCAATGTAATCTGTCATCACGGTTATAACTCCGATGGTATCCTTCCTTGTTTGGGCAATCTTAGCATCAAGTTTATCACATAGTTCCGAAATAAATTGCATTATTTCCTCTCTAAATTCTCTGAGAGTTTCAAAAAGAAATTCTTTTGTTAACAGATCTCCAGTAAGGGGCGTAGAAGGCAAAGACTGTGGCTTTATAGCGATTACTTGGGATGTATTATTAAGAAAACGCTTAGAATTTTTTGACTTGGGAGCCATTATAAAAGAACAAAAGCGAACAAACAAAGTCTCTGCACACCTTGATTTGCAATAAAATACTTTGAGTAAACTTTGGCAATTAGTAAAGAAAAGTCTTCAGAAAAACAGAGCTAATTAAATATATCAAATGCGAAGGCTATAAAATCGCCATTTTGAAAAACAGTTGAACAAAGGAGTTCTTTGTAAGATTGAAGCTGGTATTTTAAATAGTAATAAACAAAAAAGGTTTTCAGGAATGGTCACTGCCCGGACCGATTTTAAATAGCTTAAATTTGTTCGGGGGGGGGGGAGAGGACGACCTGCCTTGGGCTGAAAAAAAACAGCTGAGAAGATCTGGCTGGAGTAAAAAAAAAAAAGCTCAGCTTTGTGTTGAACCTCTTCTCCGTTCACAGCGAAAAACAAAAGGCTGTGAATTTCAAAGAGATTCTAATGACTGAGCTCCTCCCTGCCGCTTTCTGCCTAAAAGGGGAGATATCTATTGATCTTTTAGATATACAGACCAGAACTCTGAGGGGAGCTCCGTTGAGCCCCCGACGACGACAGGCTCCTCCCCCGGAAGTGACAAATACTAGTTTTTAACTGTCTTCTGGAAGATCAGCAATGTTGTCTGGATTCTCAGACTGAGGCTGTTCCACAGGGCAGATGCCTCAACAGAGAAGGTATATGTAAGGGCTCCTCTCCTAACTTAAGAAAGTGAAGACTCTTGAAACGGAGTATTTCAAAAGGAACCTTTAATTAAGAAGGCAAAGCATTAAAGGCAAAGCAACATCTGAATCCCTTAGGGAATGCAAGTAGAATTAAAGCAGTAATGACCCCTCCCATTTGTTAGAATGCAAATTCTAACCAATACACAAGTGTGAAGATGTTTCCTTTATCAACTGCCCTGAGAGCCAAATAAACATACATTCCCATGGCTATCTTCCATTAGGCATTAAAGTGAAGCATCCCACATGGCCATCATAAACATCCCCCCAAGAGGTGATGGGATCTCAGGAATTTCGACACCAGGAAACCAGTTGTAAAATATCAGTTGTCACAGGCACTGCCAATACATTGACTCCAAGGCCCCCTCCTCCCAATTGAATGGCAGTATCACTTTTAGGGAGCCGGGTTATGCAAAATTGCACTGTTTCACTGAGGGGACCTAGAGCAGAGCATGTTCACCCTGCTGGGGTTTCAGAAAGAACTGAAGACATGTATCCTGCAAGTAATTTGCTCCTGTGCCATATCAAGCTTGAAAGGTCATAACCAACACCTGTAATTGCACTTGCAAACATACTAGATAACTAACCTGAGAAATCTCAGCATGCTCAACATCACATTCTATTCTGAATCAGCAGAAGCTTCCACATGCTTTTTAAGAAAAGTCCCAAGGACAGAATAACAGAGTTGGAAGAATCTTAGAGGTCTTCTAGTTGAACCCCCTGTTCAATCAGGAGATACTATACCATTTCAGACAAATGGTTGTCCAGTCCCATCCAGATGCAAAGAAAGAATTAAGCAGCTCTGCTTTCTCTCTGCTGCCCATCATTCCTTGTCATCTTTTTCTGTTAGTGAACTGATTGTTTTCTTCTTCGATTTCTTGTTTTTCTTCTTCAGTGGTATTATGTTGAACTGGGTTTTTATAATCATAATTTTTTAGAGTTTCCTAAGCACTTTGAGTTGTTTTCTCCTTTAAGATTTTCATCCATGGAATCCTTCCCAAGCATTCTCTATGTTCTTTGAAATCAGATTTTTTTTTTAAAAAAAAGTCTAAGACACTAGTTTGATTAGATTCTATTGTTGTGTATGCATTACATTGAATTCCAATATGACATGGTCACTCTACCCCAAAGTTCTTGCAACTTCAACCCTTCTAACATTTCATCTTGTTAGTAAGAATTAAGTCCAATATAAATGATCCTCTAGTTCCCTCCTCTATCTTTTGGATGACAAAGTTGGAACCTGTTTGATCTCTCACTGGATTCAGAGTTTGTCTCTCAGTTGATGTCAGTGTAGTTACAGTTCCCCATTACCTCTGTGGTGTTTCCTATATTCATTTGTTAACTGATTAGCAAAATGCTTATCTATTTCTTCTGCTGCTTGGCCTGTAGTATACACCTATGGCAATATCATTGTTTTTCTTTTAGTTTAACCCATATGCATTCAAGAAGGCTTTCATCCTTGGTTTTATGCATTTCTATAGAGGTGTAGGTACACCTCTACAAAAATGGTAGAGTATGTAGCATTTCTATATACACTTCTGTACAGATTTAGTAGACAGTGCATTGCAGTTATCAAGGGATAAAGTGATTAAAGCACGAGCGACTGGGTGCAGATCCTCCTGGTCTAGGAGCAGCAGAAGCATAAGGTGAATTTAAGAAAAGGTCTCTGAGCCTTGGCAACCACCTACTTTTTGAATAGGAGTTGGGAATCCAAGAGGACACTCCAGACTGCACACAACTGTGGTGCTCAACAGTTGTGTGAAATCTTTTGTCTACTCTTGACCTATTTTTAGAGAAGGTTGTTAAGAAGATGGTCAGGTTACAGCTTCAGAAATTGATGTTCTGGATTTTTTATAGTGAGGTCTCAGATGAGGACATAGTACTGAAAACGTATTGATCTTGCTTAATAATCTGTAGTGAAACTGTGATAAGAGTAGTGCAACCTCTCTGATCTTGATTTCTCAGCAGCTTTCAGTGCCATCAACTATGGTATCCTTCTGAACCACTCATCAGTTGTATCAGTTTAAGAAGTAACATGATGAATTGAATGTTAGTTGTTTTGGCAGAGAAATATAAAGGAATATATGCCTCTTAATGGGATTTTGTGACTCCAAAGAGAGAGTGTTTTTGAATAATTTTGCTATAAGATTCTTTTAAGCAATAATACATAAAAACCTAGAACTTGTCTTCCTAATGAGGAGGGATGAGTTTAACAAATTATATGTCAGACAAGTAATGGATAAGGTGCAGCTCCTGTTGTTGAAAAGAAAGAGGAATTATGATTTAAAGCCTTAGTACAGTAGGCAGTATTGATGGAATCAAAGATATTGCAGGCAAGATGCAGGAATATACATATAGATGTTTACAGCTAGAGCAAATCCTGAAATTAGCATAAAATACCATGAGAAAAGTGACGAGCTTCCATACAAATTCAAAGTAATTAATTAGTTGGTTACAATCTATATGTTCTTTGATCTGAGAACTGTGCAACATAATAATAAAAATTTTTGATGTTGTAAAATGAATGTAATATTTGTGTTATAATTTTAATTGTTTTGAGATCTTTACCAAAGGGGGAAGAAGTGATATATGGTAGAATCCCGATGTTATTTTTATTGTTCTGCTTTGCATCTATTCATTAAGTTGTTCCTAAAATATGGCACTCAGAAATAGATTATGGAGGAGGAGCCAACATCGCAATGATACATTGTGCAGATTCGACTGTCCAAATCCGCCAATGACATTTTGCCCCTGGACGGTCCAGCAGGACCTAAACTGTCCCGAAGAGATGGTGACTGGGAAGACAAGACCTTGCTGGTCGCAGGAACATTGCAAAGTCCCTGATCGACCCAAGGGAAGTGCTTCCAACTGGCGGCAAACAGACAGCCCACCCCCCCGGCTGACATAGTTGGAGACGGCTCCAGGAAGAGAGAATGAAAGTGTTTCTACCTGGTGAGGTTTTTTTTTCTTTTCTTTCAGAAGATTGCTCTAAGAAACTCTTTTCTTAAGCTTAATTAGTCCATTAAGCAAGAACAAAGCGACGTATTTAATCCCCATTGGACTGCCTTAGAAAGTTTTTTGCTCTTGCTTGTAATCTTTTGTGGATTGAGTGATTGCAACGCTTCCGTTTTTTCCGCTTGAGTTGAAGGGATCTTTTTTTCCCTATTTCCTTTTACTACTTTAACTTTTTTGGCTTAAATTAAAACTCTTTTACTTTAATAAATTTCTTCTTCTACTTGTTGCAATATTATATTGGAGATACTTAAGGAAAGAGGTTTTAAAAGAATCGAATCTGCCACTTGGAAGCCCAAGTCCGAAGCTTTTTTTCCCTTTGCTGTTGTAACAATGTTTTCTTTGTTCACTCTTATCTGACTATACTGACTGTGCAACAAAAGGGTTTGGAACGTCTCTTTAAAACTTGATAAAGACCCAAGGTCACAAATAGTGGTGTGTGGAAAATATTTTGACAAGAATTGGAAAAGGAAAGAAAAACTTTAGAACCCTTCTTCTTTGAAAACCATAAAAGAACATTTGTCTAAAATAAAAATAGATATATTCTTCAAAATCTGTGACAGGCTAGAGTGGCAGATAGTACCAAATTCTTCTTCTTGCTCTTTCTCTATATTTTTCCTTACTCTAAAAAATGGATCAATACTCAGATGAAGAAAACTTGATAATTCAAAACATTTTGGCTGGACTTCAAAACATCTCAGAAGGACTTGAGAGATTTGACAAGAAATGGGACAGACTATGGGATATTACAAAAAAAGATGATGGGGTTATAGCCCCAGAAATTAAAGAAATGAATGAAAATACAGAAAACAAAGATAAGAACTCAAATGAACTTATATAATGGAGTAAACGTGAGTGAAAGTGGAAAGAAGGGAAGCTGGAAAAGTGACTTTGATAATTTGGTGTTCCACTCCAAACTCCAAGATGTAAGAGAAAAAGAAAGAGCGAAAAAGATGGAGTTAATAAGACAAATCTATTCAGAAACAAACCTGACATTAAGTTAAGCTAAGCTTACATTAATAACAACTCAAGGGCAACAAAACCACATGAGAGATCGTTTAAGCTTCAATGTGCAGAGAGAAGTCTTAAACCCTGGAAAGGTTCTGGGTATAGAATAGACACAACACCCGGCGAGAAAGACCATTTTGTTACTGGAAAGATACTGGTTAATAATGCCAATTGATGGAAAAAAGCTAGTTAATTTTTGATGATTATTAAGTAGAGATTTTAGTACCTTATAGACTGTTTTAGATTACCATTGACTATTTATCCACTAACATAAATTTACTATGATACTAATAGAGAAATAATAACCCTACTTAGGATAAATAACCAGGCCATAGAAATGCTAATGTACATTCTGGGTGATTTGTCAAGTAGAAATGTTAATATTTCTTAGATTGTCTTAGATGTCTAATGTTTATTTTCTTAGCACGTAATTAACTAGTTTGGGACTGAGGGAAAAGTCCTATAAATCTTATTAAAAAATCATTGTTTAAAGATGGTTATAAAGTTATAATATTGTGTGGGCCTGGAGAGGTGAGATAATCAGTAAATAACCTTTAGTTAACTACAATAATAACAATGAAATGTTAATGGACAATATTTAATGATACATACAGGTGTGTTACGGTGGGGTGTGTGTGGAATGCTTAGATATCTTATTTAACCGAATTAATTTTAGAACATGTCATAAAGGTGTAATGGTATTGGAGATCTATTGAAATTGCAAATGAACGGCAGTAAGTGGTTGTGTCTTCTAATATAAATGATTCTAGATAAAAACATGTTTAAACAATGGTAACCAAATGAGAATTATGGTACAGGGATAGTAAAATACATAACTGTTCTTTCTTGACTTAAAATGTACAACATGATTTGAATGAAGTATATGTAAGGACTATGGAAGAAACACACGGAATATATTTGTAACCAATCGATACGATTTCAACAAGATGTAATGAAAGATGATTTTTTTCCTTATTTTTTTTTGTTTAACTAAAACAATAAAAAAATTTCTCAAAAAAAAAAAGAAATAGATTCACTACTCAAAATGAGATCTGACAAATGCATATTGCATCTCACAATTTGTAAATTATTATTCTATAGGTGCTACCTAAAGTTGCATTTGCTTTTTTGTAGCCAAATTTTACTGCTGACTCACTAAGCTTATGATCAGTCCTAAAATAATTGACCAGTTATGACTAGCATTCTGTTTTATACTAGTTACTTATCTTTCAGCCTAACACATACTCTTGGACTATGCTGAGAAATGAGAAAAGAGATGGAAAACATATACATTAATGTACTATTTTATTAATTATATGTACATGCCAGTGATGGGTTTCAAAAAGTTTTAGAACCTCGTCTGTAGGTGTGGTCTGCTTTGTGGGAGTGGCTTGATGGCCATGTGACTGGGTGGGAGTGGCTTGATGGCCATGTGACTGGGTGGGAGTGACTTTCCAGCCATGTGACTGGGTGGGCGTGGTCAACTTGTAAAATATGGTGAAACTCACTTAACAACGCTCTTGTTTAGCAACCAAAATGTTGGCTCAGAAACTCTGGCATTTGAAGCACATCACTTCTCAGCCTTTTGGCTAAGATCAAGTGTAGTGTGTGTGTGTATTTGAAGCACACAAGTCTTAAAGCTTCAAGTTACAAGACCCTTGCACCCCTAACTCTTTAGAAAAAAAAACCCCAGGGGTGTTCAAACTTGGCAGCTTTAAGACTTGTGGACTTCAACTGCCAGAATTCCTCCTCTCATTCTTCATCTTGATGATGTGCGGACAGGTGGGGGGAAGGAGCTGGAACCGGTTCTAAACGGCACTGTAGATTTGTGGAACCTCTTCTATAGAAGAGGTTAGAACTGGCAGGAACCCACCCCTGGTACATGCACTATAAAAAGACAGAGAAGAAATTTAGCAACAATTATTTGATTGGCCCAGGCTCCATTTTCAAGCAGTGATCAGACTATGGTTTTGTCTAAGTGATGACTTTACAAGTTTCTTCTGCCTGTTGAAAACTAGGCTTGCACAGATTAGAAAAATACCAAGTGACACTTCAGCAGCACGACGAACACTGAAGGTGGCAAACAACTAGAGTGCTAAATAAAGCAATTTGCGGAGTCTGGAATATATGGCAAGCAAAGTCAGAAAAGCTGCTCAATTGAATAAACTACTCAGATAATGTATTGTCCTTGACTATCACAGTCAGTGTCTTTACATTCTATGTCCGGGTCACTGCCATGCCATCTTACAAGATAAAAGCTTTCAAATCCCACAGATTTACAGAATAAATCTCATATTAAAAATGCCATGAGGTATAAGGAGGCTGCCAGTAGGGAAAAAAAAAATCAAGGATGCAAAATTGAAAAGAGGGAAGTCTATTGCTCCTTCAGTTCATTTGAATTTAAATCAATGCTATATCTGGCTTAGCCACAATAATTAGCACGGGCAAGACAAAAATGCAGATTTCAGAAATTAGATTCTCTGTCCCTCAGTTTGTGCAGGTCTCATCTAGAGTCTCTTATATTTTTTTCTGTGCTATCAGTTTTGCTTAGGCCTTTATTATCTCATTTTTACAGTATCTTAACCATTCTATACTGTTTTTATTTTTAATAGACCTATATATACACTTCCTATTGTTTCCCTTAGTTTGCTGAAGTCAGCTTTCTTAAAGTCTAAAATGCTAGTCTGACTTTGTTCAGCCATCTGTCCCTGCATTATGGTGAATTCTAGTATGACATGATCCCTATGCTCCAAAGTTCTAACTATAGCTAACATTCCCTCAACGATTTCGTCTCTATTAGCAAGAATTAATCCAGTATAATTGACCCCCTCCACCTTTTGGGAGATAAAGATGTTACCAATCACCATTACACACCCTTTTCTGTTTGGGGAACTCAAACTTCCTTTTTGTGACAGTCTGAGTTACATTTCTTCCTGTCACTAGATGAAGACCTTACTTCAGAAGCCTGTGTGATTTCTTGCAGGGGGAGGACATAAGATCAATTGTTCAACTCCAGTGATAGGAACATTCTTCTTGTTTTTTTTCTGTTCCTTTTGGGGTTTGTGTGTGTGTGTGTGTGTCTCCTCTGAGTGATATGTTGCCATTGGTCTTCCTCTAGCAGCACCAACCTTTTGGGCACCACACACTCAGTTCCACGAGGAGAGGTTTTTATGTGGATGGGAGGGGGAATGGTTTTGCACACTGCTGCATCCCATGCGGGTGCGGATGAGGCTTTGCTTGCTTAGGCAGTCTGGTTTCTGGCACACCGCATCCAGTGGTGGGATTCAGCCAGTTCGCACCTATTTGGGAGAACCGGTTGGTAACTTTCTAAGCAGTTCAGAGAACCAATTGTTGGAAGAAATCCCATTTTGTTTTTTCCACTTTACAGGCTAATCCTATAAGGAAGACAGGAAGGAAACATTCTGGTGTTGTTTCTAGCCTAATCTTTATTGCCCTGCCTACAGAAACTGCCTCTCTGGTTAACCCTTATTACATTGTAACAGCTAAGGTGAAGCGTCCATCATCGTGAGTGATGTTGAGTTGGCCATGCCCACCCAGTAACATGACCACCAAGCCCCACCTACCCTGCTGGTCATTAGGGCAGAGAACTCGTTGTTAAATTATTTGAATTCCACCACTGACTGCATCCCAATGCCAGTCCGCAGCCCGGGGTTTGGGGACCCCTGCTCTAAGGCTTCATTTTTCCTTGTAGTTGTTTATTCCTTGCTGTGTTTAATTTGAATACAAACTTCAGCCTTTCTGAGGTATTCCTCATTTTCATGGATGAGATTCAGAGTGGCTAGATATGCCTTTAGTCCTCCCACTCTATCCTCTAGCAATCTTATCAGTTTGTACTACACGCACTTAAAAGAAAATGTTTAAGGCCCCTGTAAAGATTTGGTTTATGTGGCTGAACCTCTTTTCACTGAGATTGTTCTCTTCCTGACACACTGGAATACATTTTTTTCTCTAATTTATCCTGATATTGGAGAGTAGTAACTGTTGAAAATGATCCCAGCACAAGTTTAGCTGCATTCCATGCAGTGAATGGAGATACGTGAAGATATGTACTATCCTCCATCCCAGAAACAGCTATTAGGATCCTTGAAGGATGACTGAACATCTCTATTCATATGGCAAAAACCCAGCCTTTTCATGCATCTAAGGAGAGAGGAGATTGAAGGAGCAATTGAAAGAAAGCTGTCTGCACAACAATTGCTATTCTGCAGTATAGCCAAAGAGTTCTACAAAATTCTAATAAGGGATGGATGTCACACTATCCATTTTTTAACTTTCCTACCATATTCATTGTTCAGAAATTAATTCACAATTATGCGGTTAAGTATGCAATGTTGATAAGTATAATTTAAACCAAAGTGTGTATACCTCTATATATTTTATTTCAAATTAAACATTTAAAATTATGTCAATTCTTTCTTAGCCACAAACTGTATCACACAATTCAGAGAAGATGAAATCCCAGTGATAACTCCTTAAAGAGGTGCTTGAGATTTGTTTTAATTGATTCAGTGGCCCAGTGAATTGAAGTAGGGTTTGTATAAAGCAAATTGCATGCTTTGGCATTTTAAGTATAATAGAAGTGACCATGGCGAATTAAGGCTCACTGGTGTCCTAAGCACTGACAAATCTTAGTGCCCCTCCTTTATACATACTGTACAAATCTTCATTGTTTTTTTTTTCAACTTTGTGGTGCCCCCTTGGGGCTGGTGCCCTAAGCACCTGCTTAGTCTGCTTAATGGTTAATACACCACTGGAAGTGACAAATAGTATGTACAGGAAAGATAATATTGAGATGTCATTTTGTTTATAATATGTCCAGGTGGAAGAAATAAAGAACTGAACACTAAGAGATTTACAGTGGAAAAGGTTAAAGATGATCTTCAAATTAAAACGGACTTACTTGTACATCTATACAGCTTTACTTGAAAATGCAAGATGCTCACCTATTGGAACTTCTATACTTTATTGTCATATGTTATTATTGTTATATGGATATCCTTTATTTTATTCAACTGAACTTAATGATTCAAGACAGTATGTATAAGTTCTAGATACAAGACAGCAACTATTCAAAAATCTCTGGCACTTTCTAGATACATTTACTTCTAGATACAACGTATCTAGATGTTCCAGATACAAGACAGCATGTATAATTCTTCCCCTTCATATTTTTTCCACAATAATGCTGTTAGAGGTGGGGTGGGGGGGGGGGCTGGGCTGAGAGAAAGTCACCCAACTAAAGGAAGTCATGCCTAAGGGAAACCTGGAATTTAGTTTCCTGGTTCCTAGTCTAGCACCTTAATCACTACACCAAACTCTTGATTTCATACTACCAGTGACTTAACAGTCATATTGGATAAAAGTGAACATTATGGTAATAGAGCAGCAACAATTCAAAAATCTCTGGCACTTTCTAGATACATTGTACTCTTTACAAAAATAGTGTAAAATACTGGCCAAAACTATTTTGGGTACAACTGTAGCCCAGTGATCTTTCTGTTGATAAATATTTCTCCTCATGGGAAACAAGGTATAACTATAGATTTGGTTTATTCTTGTCTCTCAGTCCAATCAGTGACAATGCCCCTCAAAACAAAGATACAAAAGAGCTTCAGGAAAGATCCAACAAATTGTTTCAATTTTCAGAAAGATGGAAAAATATAATGCAGACCTATGGAATAGTTCTTTTCCTACTCCTAATAATTTTTAACATATTCTTTCTGTTTGATAAAGGAAAATGTCTATAATACTTACATTTAATATTCCACTTTCAAAAGTGCTAGAAAGAAAATACAGCAATACGATATCTGGAGGGCCTTTGGCTATGCTAGTATAAGGCAATCAAGACAATTTTCCATATCCTGCTATATTATTCCCTATCTACAGTATGTGCTATGTTGGTACAATCACAGGTTAATCCATACTAAAAGCTGTGCATTTTTTTATATGCACTTTTTAAAGTCACAAATTCCGTTGGTTTGTGATTAGAAGGCATTGGGCTTAATTTTGGCCATAAATTTATCTAGTCATGTTTGGGAGAAAGCATGCAAAGAAAAAGCTGTAGCAACAAACACACAAATAGACCTCCTGTTGACAATCTAATTGGAACTACTCTAGTTGTTGACTGAAACCTAACAGCAAATTAGTAACAAAACATAGCAGCAAATAGACCAAGAAGAGCAAATATCTCAAAACATCACTTGGAATTTGTTCAAATTGACTCAAGCAATTATATTTTTGTCTCAATATGAACAAAGCAATAACAGGAAACTCTGCTATCAAGTTACCATGTACAGACAAATATATTTACCCAAAAGGAAGACAAATCTGAATTTAAGATTATACTTAATCTTCAGAAGAGAAAATTAGATGGGCATATTACTATTTCCACTGTATTATATTCTGAAGAAGAGTTGGGTGCAATTTATTTATTTTAAATATGAATATTATGCCTTGTATTTAGTAAATATGTTTTTCTTAAAATGTCAACAAGGGCAAAAAATTAATGATGGTAGTACATTTTTGTGTGTGTACAGTCAACAATTGATTCTTAGGTAGTTTCACTGGCCTCATCACTGACCATGAAAGTTAAAGCTGATTTTGTGAAATCTGTAGCATGGTCATAATAGCTTTGCTGAAAATGCATAGCTGTATCTGACTATTTTGAATAAAGATGAGATTAAGCTGAATCCTGGATTTAAGTATGTTCCTCACCTCTCCCCAGGAAGCAGGTGGCGGCTCCACTGGTGGAAAATATTTGGGGACGTCCCAGGCCACTGCAGCCATGAACCACTTGAAATCCTTGCACTTGAGATGCTTGCGAAGCTCTTTCTGGGCTGAAATATCACCAGTGGAAAGATGTCTGTATTCAGGTCGCCTCTGATAAACATATTCAGCAAACTCATCCATCCAAGTTTCTGCCACACGTTTCAGATTCTGAACAACAAAGAACAAGAGGCCTAGTTGATTTTCTACATTGTTTCCATGCAGACAAAGCTTTCTTCCAAGTGCTTGTTGTTATCTTTGACATACCCTAAAAGTTATGGAACATCATTCTCTTAACCAGATATAGATGGTTATACATTAGCAAATAGCTTTTAAGCAAAAAGTAATAGCTTCTTAGACAACATCAGCAACAGCACTCCTCCTTACTGCAATTACTGAAAGGGGTTTAATTAACCAAATAACAGTAAAACCTCAATTAATGGTTTCAATTGAATGCTACTACCAATCCTACTTTCACTTGTTACTTAGTAAAAGAAAAATGTAGTTGATTTTTTGCATTGTTTGCAGGCAGAAAATTGTTAAACTTTAGATTAATTATTTAGAATTCAAACTGAATCACAATACATTTCTTTGAAGCTCCATTTACCTGGCATTAAAAAAAATCTTCTGAGTCAAAAAAAAATTTTTTTTTGCCCTTTTCAGAGACTCAGTTAATTAAACTTTCACTTCCATCTTCGTTTTCCTGGTTTTAGTTTTGACCAACGGGTATTGTAGCAATAGCAATAGCAATAGCAGTTAGACTTATGTACCGCTTCATAGGGCTTTCAGCCCTCTCTAAGCGGTTTACAGAGTCAGCATATCGCCCCCACAATCTGGGTCCTCATTTTACCCACCTCAGAAGGATGGAAGGCTGAGTCAACCCTGAGCCGGTGAGATTTGAACCGCTGAACTGCAGATAGCAGTCAGTTGAAGTGGCCTGCAGTACTGCACTCTACCCATTGTGCATTGAATGGTATCTATAGGGAAACATTGGTGGCTTATATTATGCAAAATGAGTTCCATTCAACAAGCTGATATTTGAACATTCTTGTTCCTGAAAACGTGGGCTGTAATTAGAGTTTTGAAATAATTAAAAACATTGATGCAAAGAGTGTGTAGCAAGAACTTGCCAGATACGTAGATGCATTTATTAAAGAAACTGATTGATAGGACCTCCAGGGATGGGTTAAAGTAAACAAGTGGTAGAGATTAAGGGAAGAGACAACAGATGTAAGGCTTTATTTGTTTATTTGTTCATATACACATGCATGTATTTGAGTCAATTGACTCCTGATGGCTGCCAGAATTAGTCCCTGAAGTTTTCTTGACAAAAGATTTTGGAATTTTACCATTGTTTCCTTCTACTGGCTAAGGGTGACATTAGAGTTAGATATCTCTTAAGGGAGGAACTTTTCTCTCAAGATACAAATGCAGATACAAAAGGGATGAGTGGTATGTGCATGAGAGAAAGAAAGTGGAGGATTGTGATTAATTAAAATTAGTTAACTATGAAAAGGCAAAGAAGAAAGAGAAAAGGAAGCTTCGTAAAAAATAAAGAGTAGAAAAAAACTTAAATAAAACAATAGAAATATTGGTTCAGTAATAAGCAAAGAATAAAAGAATGGAAACAGAGATATTCATGCTCAGCAGAATTCTCCTCATAGTTCAAAGAGATGGAAGAACTGCACTGAAGCACACAAGGGATTAAAAGTTTCAAATGGGACAATGAGAAAAGCAGCTAGCAAAATAAAGAGAGGGGAAAATGCCTCTCACTAAGAGCAGAGGATCTGATGAGGAAAGGGAAACAAAGCAGCAACAGAGGCAATTCAATATTTTGTTGATGTCTGCAGTGGCAGAGAAAGAAAGATACAGCTAGGAGAGATGACAGGTTTTTAATAAGTACAGTGATTTTCAAATTGGCAACTACACTTGAGTGAAGAGCTTCAAAGGTATCTTTGAAAAAGGAAGCAGACAAGAAGTCTGTGTACAAAGGGACAGTAGTTTGATCACTGTTTTCAACAACTCAAGCTCCTGTTTTCAAAGACAAGGCATTGATTTCTGTTAATGTTACTTTTAGGTTTAAACATTCTAAGCAGAGACACCTGCAAGTTCTGCTATATTACTTGATCATGGTGGTGTTCTGGGGAGGGATGAGCAAATATACAAGAGTGTATCGTAAGAGTACATACTTCCAGTAGAATTATCCAAGGCAACCCAGCTGACCAGCAAAAGCAAGCAAGCATCTTTATTGGGGAGCAGTGTCACACGAAGATGCTGAAGGTGGATTATCAGAACAATTCCAGGTCTCCGCCCCATGGAGCATGCTCAACCGCTAGCCAGGAAGCAGACAGGCAGGAACCGGCCCCACCAAGCCAAGTGATCAAGGGACGATTGTCCAACCCGAGCCACAAAGACATAGCTGCGTCCAAAGCTGTCCCGTGAAGAAATGGCATCTCAGGAGCCGAAGGAACCAGGCCAGAGCTCAACTCGTGGGCCAAGGAGCTCTAGAAGGTTCCTTTCCATGCAGCCGGAGGAACAGCAGGCCAAGCTCCGAGGGACAAGTGATTTGCGCAGGTCAACTAGGAGACCGGCGCGCCCCACCTACCTGAAGGACTATGTCACCTACATAGGCTGGGGATTGGACATTGTTCATTCTAGGAGGGGAGGGGTGTTATGTACAGACAGATGTTTTCACATGCTCACTGGGGATTGGCTGCCCAAATCCTGGGAAGTTTAAACAACTGTCATTGGCTGGCTGGGCTGCTGGAGCTCCTTAATTTACATGTTTTCACATGCTCACCGGGGATTGGCTGCCCAAATCCTGGGAAGTTTAAACAACTGTCATTGGCTGGCTGGTCTGCAGGAGCACCTTAAAATGCAAGCTCCGGCAGCCCAGCCGGCAGAGCCCAGTCACTTACTCATGAAATAAAAAGTGCTGAAACTCACTCGCGCATCTTCCCTGCTGCTGCTCGCCAATCTAACAAAATCACTTCTGCATTTTATCAAAAAACCTATGTTCATAGATCAAAGAAAGTGACTGGCAATTTAGCATGATGGTCTGCTCAGGTCAGATAGTACTTAATATGCTACTGAGCAAAAGGTAAGAGTACTAATGGGGTTTATGACAGGTTTCTGGACATCTAAGTATTCTGCTGACAAATAAAACATGTATAGGATTTTTTTTCCTGCAAAAACAGTGGGATTCCAGTGGGAACATGGAACATAAGAATAAACATGAAAAAATTACAGTGTAGATGAAATGAATCAACTATAAATTGATCTAAAACATCAACAGAATTAAAGCAGACTAGAATTGAATATATTTAGTCAGAAAAGCATACTGTTTACTACCATGGACATGAAAAACAAAGAAGAAATGTTTTATTCTCCAATTATGTTTTCATTCTTAATACAATAAACCAATCTTTCTATAAATGTGAAGGCAAACAAAGGAAATAATTTATAAGCAATTAGATTTCATTTATTCAGTTTGAATGTTTGGCTGGGTGGAATGAAATTATTTAAAATGAAACATATACTAATTTATAGAAACATCTCAGTTGCCTGTAATCTCAAATCTGGAATATATCTAAGAATAGCATCATATTGAAATATGATTAGAACAAAGAGTTTAAACAATAGCCACAGCATCTCATAAGTGAAGATTTAATCTTCATCCAATTTATATGAGCAAGCTTATTTTTAAGCAATGCAGGTAATGTATGTTGATATATGCCATATCTTGAATCCCATCTTGTGCTCACAGTTGTGAACTGGTAGCAAAGGTAAGTTGATCTAGATGGACAGGCAGGTAATGGCCAACCAACCAGATATTTTGGCAGTAGATAAGGAACAGAAGACAGCAGTGGTGATAAATGTAGCAGTGCCAAGTGATAGAAACATAAGGAGGAAGGAATATGAGAAGCTAGAGAAATAGCAGGATTTGAAGGATGAACTAGAGACATGATGGAAAGTAAAAGCCAATGTGCTCCGTATTGGCAGCATTTGGGGCTGTGACTCCTAAGCTGGGGAATGGCTTCACAGATCCCAGGAACAATGACAGAGCTCTCTGTGAAGAAGAATGCAGTGTTACTTCCATGGCATCCTCAAAACTTTTACACTTCTAAGAATTTCCTTCCAGGATGGGGGAGATGAGGAGAGTGAGAAGCTGAGTTGTATGGATTGTGTCTAAAATGTGCTCAGATGAATGCCGGACTTTCTGTTTCATAGTCAGCTACTCGTCCTACATAGCTGTGTTAGGCTTCTATTGCTACAAGAAACAGTTCATATACTGGGACTCTTTCACCTAACATCTCATTGTAATGGCTCCTCTCCTAACTTGAGAAAGTAAAGACTCTTGAAACGGATTATTTCAAACCTTTAATCAGTCATGATGGAAACTATTAGAAGCAAAGCAGCATCTGAAAACCTTTAGGCCATGCAAATGGGATTAAGCTGATAATGACCCTTCCCCTTTGTCCGAATGCAGATTCTGACCAATACACAAGTGTGAAGATGCTTCCTTAACTCTTCAGCCCTGGGAGTCAATAAAGCACATGTTCCCATGGCTATTTCTAGTTAGACATCAAAGTTATATATCCCACATAGCTATCATAAACATCCCTCCAGAGATATTGGGACCTTCAGTCTCCCAGTGACAGGAAACCAGTTGTAAAGTTGTAAAACTCAGTTGTTTCAGATGTAGCTAATAATTTAACTCCGAGGCTCCCCTCCTCCCAATTGAATGGCAGTATCACTTTTAGGGATCTGACATGCTGCCATTCTTTAGAAAAAGGAGAGATTCACCTGTGAAAAAATAGGGAAAAAAATTGCATCATAGTATTTTAACAAGGTTTGTCAGGGTATTGAGAGTGAATTTTGTTCTGCCTTGGTCTCAGAATATAATAAAATGTCATCAATATAGACTATGCAACCCTTATATAGATGCTCCCACAACACTTCATTTATTAATTGCACAAATACTGCAGGGGCCCCTTATAGCCCAAATGGTAGCACTTTGAATTGATAGCATCCAAGAGGGGTAAAAGTGATTCCCCTGGTCTTCCCTCCCCAGCCATCTTTCATCCCGATTCCGATTGACCAACGGGGCTTTTTGGGGTCCTCCAAGATCACTCTGTTCTCTCCGCCAGTATACAAGGAGCAGATCTCTGTTTGTGGAGGGGTTTCCATCTCCCTCTAGCAGTCAGTTTCCCCTTGTTCGCTGTTATGCTCAGACATGGTTTGCTGGGTCCCCTTGGTAGAGTAAAAATGTTTCTCTCCTGGTTGACCACTTTCCAGAGAGATGCTGCTTTATGTAATGGCTCCTCTCCTAACTTGAAACAGTAAAGACTCTTGAAACGGCTTATTTCAAAAGGAACCTTTAATTAGTCAGGATGGGAACTATTAGAAGCAAAGCAGCATCTGAAAACCTTTAGGCCATGCAAATGGGATTAAGTTTATAATGACTCCTCCCCTTTGTCCGAATGCAGATTCTGACTAATACACAATTGTGAAGATGGGTCCTTAACTCTTTTGCCCTGGGAGTCAATAAAGCACATGTTCCCATGGCTATCTCTAGTTAGACATCAAAGTTATATATCCCTCCTGGCTATCATCAACATCCCTCCAGAGATATTTGGACCTTCAGTCTCCCGGTGACAGGAAAACAGTTGTAAAGTTGTAAAACTCAGTTGTTTCAGATGTAGCTAATGATTTAACTCCGAGGCTCCCCTCCTCCCAATTGAATGGCAGTATCACGTTTAGGGATCTGAACTCATTCTGTCAAAAGAAAGAACAGGCCATGGTTAAATAATTTATCTAATGTGGAGTTCAACTGAAAACTGAAGGAACCAATGCTAAAACCGAAGCTAAATGTAATTGCTGCTGGGGATTTTTCCCTATCCCTGTCCTACCTCCCATTAAATAAGTTTCACTTTCATAGTTGCTGCAGCTGTTGCTTCACTAGACTTAGATTAAAGGATTTCTTTTTCCTGAGGACATTTTGAAAGTAAACGAATTATCCAGCTCCACTTCATAACTACTATTTGCAGTCTTTGTTCTGTTATCTCTTCAGTAGAAAAGTCAGGTATCAAAGACATGAAATAAGTTTTGAAAGAAACAGACAATGGAAAAATCTAATGTGGCTTAAATAACAATTCTGGTTAGAACAGTTCTCCTACTGTACTAGGGTTGGTTCCTGGGTTTGTTTAGAAGCAACTTCCCTGGATTTTAGTTATCAACTCTGCTTCAAATATATAAATAAAGCTAGAAGTCTCCAAACAGTAAGACTGATCTGAATAGAGAAAGAGA
Source organism: Thamnophis elegans (assembly GCF_009769535.1). Taxonomy (NCBI): domain Eukaryota; kingdom Metazoa; phylum Chordata; class Lepidosauria; order Squamata; family Natricidae; genus Thamnophis; species Thamnophis elegans. Next base: position 54,170,126 of record NC_045549.1, read on the forward strand.
AAGAGACAGAGCAAATAAAGAACATTTCTGTTTGTTCAGTTGCTTTGTCTCAATAATATATATATATATTAAAAAACATGTTCTGGAATTGCACAAGGGCTCATAAAGAGCCTTAAGAAATGATCTTCTGTGAATGCCTTTTCCTAAATGATTTGTTGCTTTACATTTGGCTATTTTATAGAAACAAGAGACATTTCTATGCTATTAGACTTAAATATTGGTGCCACAGAAGGCTAGGGGTACTAAAGATAAGAAATATGCATCGTCCACCTCTTCTACATCATTGTAATGCAGGACTATTGAAACCATACAATAATTCTACTGGGCCCTGCTTGAAATAGTAGGCTTATAATAGCTGGACTTTTGAGACCATTCAGAAAGGCAAACTAAAAGTAGGCTTGGGCATCCTTTATAGCAGGGATCACCAACCTTTTGGACCACAGGGGGTGCTAAATTCATAATTTTAAATCCCGGGACTGAGGGTGGAGTGTAGCCTCTACAGGCCATTGTAGTATAGCATTGTAGTCCTTCTGGGTTCGGCTCCAAGTGGGGAAAAAGACACTGGAGGCATGGAGGCTGCTTAGAAAGATGGTTTTAATGATGGACAGGACCACATGGCTTGAGGTCCTGGGGAAAAAGGTGATCACATGCTTCCAGGTGTTGGGTGAAGAAGAAGAAGGGTCGAGGGAGGGGCTTTCAGGGCTTTTTATAATCTGTTCGGCCCCACCTATCTGCCTCCTGCTCCTGTGCAAGAAATGTATTCTGATTGGTTGTCAGACTCACATGGGGCCATGCAAGGGAACTCTCTAGGCTGTGTTTTGAATCCAGGTTTGGTTGAGTTCTCAGATGCCATGTGGTCAGTTGGGTAAAAGATCAACATTATCATGCCTTAATCCCATCCCCCTGGAGCTTTATTATGTAAAGGGACTAGCTCAGGCTTTAATGGCTCATGGACAAAGTGGGTGGGGGCAGGAAGATGCAGGAATTTACTTTGTGTTTAAAATGTGTTTCTCCCTTTTTCACATCCAGGAAAATATAATATTCTGCCTTTTCAATATTTCCTAGGATATTTCATTTTTCTGGGAGAAGGCTGAGTGATAACTTCCTACAGTAGGGCTGGATGTTGTAGGAATTTAATCAAAGCAAAAAAACGACTCTATTGTCATTCTCTGCCTAGGCAACCTAGGTCATAACAGTTTGCCATAGGAGTGATGCTGTGCACATGATTCTAGGAATCAAGTTGTTTCTGCCTAAAGAGGCTAGATTAGAAAAGAGCAGGCAAAGGATAGGTTGGACATCAAAAACAAAGAGAAAATTGATTGCAGTGAAAGTGAAAGCAAGAACTGGCAATGGTTTAGAAAGTTTGAAAAGTCATTGTTCCCAGAAAGTGGAATGTAAAAAGAGAAGTGTTTGACTCAACCAAAGACCAGAACTATTAAGGGTATTATATAAAAAGGAATGAATGAATGAATGAATGAATGAATGAATGAATGAATGAATGAAGGAAGGAAGGAAGGAAGGAAGGAAGGAGGGAAGGAAGGAAGGAAGGAAGAAGAAAGCTCTTTTGCCAATTAAAAATTACATATCTCTTGTCTAAATATATGGAATGAACAACAACTTCATCTTCTTTTGCATGTGACATAATAAAAGCTTCCTCATTTTCTTAGGCCACAGGTTATTATGGGACAGCTAGTAGATTCTACACTTAAAATATTCCATGGCAAGGTGATAACCCATATGCAGGATCAGGCTGCAATATGGGTATGGGATGAAAAGGGTCTTGACCAATTGGAAGTACATCAAAATAAATTCATAAAAAATATTTTGGGGAGTCCCCAGGGTGTTTCTTATCTAATGATGGAGACAGGCCTACCTTCCATTGCCAGTGAAGTAAATCTTGCATTGTTGGGTCACCATAAGAAACCAGAAAGCCTTCAAAAATCTTCAAAAAGTTTGTTTTTTTCCATTGTATAGTTGGGAATCAATGGACCAATCCCTCCCTCCCTTCCTCTGTTTGTGTGTGTGTGTGTGTGTGCGTGTGTGTGTGCGTGCACCCTCATGTGTGTGTGTGTTCTACAAATGTGTTCCGTACTACATTTATGAAATTTAATGAACTGAAGAAAATATTTTGTACAGGATTTTTGAAAGGAATGCCAATAGAAGTACTATTGTGGTACAGTCATCTGTATTTTTATCTTGGTTTTATAATTATAAAAAACATCTCAGCATTATAAAGAAATAATTTTCTTTCAGTATCTAGTTAATATTACAAGTTGTCCCCTGAGAAAGTATTAGGCACCCCATTTAGTATCCTGGCTTATTCTGTACTAGGGCAGTTTTAGGCTACCCTCATGTGGAGTGTGTTATAGAATCTAAACATATGGTGAGTTTATTACATGCACAAAGATGAAAAAAAATGGAAATACCTACAACAGAAGAGTGGAATTGTAAAGATTACGGAATTGGTTGAAATGGCAAAATTGGCCTATTTCAGTGTTTCTCAACCTTGGCAACTTGAAGATGTCTGGACTTGGACTCAGCGAATGCTGGACTCAGCAAATGCTGGCTGGGGAATTCTGGGAGTTGAAGTCCAGACATCTTCAAGTTGCCAAGGTTGAGAAACACTGGCCTATTTGGTCAGAAATAAGACAATATGTACTTTTATCAGAGATTGAAAACTTTTTACTAAAAATGGAAAAAAAACTGAACTGATGATTTATGGATTTTCTGACCGAAAAAGGTTGAATATGCAAAGGAGAAAAAATAGGATGTAATTTTATTGAGGGAAAAAATTAGGATAAGATTGTTTGTACCCCCTGAAAAGAAGATTTGAAATAGTTTCTTTATTTATCTTTTTTTCCCCATGTTGAATTTATTTCTATATTGTATTTTCTTATTTTACATTTTTCTTTTTCTTACTCTTATGATATATTATTTCACATTTCTCTTTTATTTCTGTGAAAGCTTTTCAATAAAAAATAAATGTAAACATGAGGTATTAATGTATGATGTATTAGACTCGATCCATTAAAAAGCATAGCTGATATTCAGATTAAAACTGACAACAGGCACTCCTGGTCACAGAACTGCTTACACTTGCCCAGAAAATAAAAAAAAGGCAATTGATATAATGGAGATCATATTTAAAGGCTAGACAATTAGCAATTACCAGTTTTCCTCCTAGTAAATGTGTACTTTTGTGACTGGCCATTCCTATTATGGCAGCTATTTTGTGTCAGGGCCCATAAATTAATATTTCTAAAATATCTCTTAAAGGAGATGTTTTATACTTAATTCTTCAAGATAAGATTGGAAGTTGGGAATGTGATATTTGACTATAACTTAAAATAAAGCAAAAAGGTATTGTAGACTTTTTAAAGTCAGGGAGTTATTAAAGTTCAGGAACTTACCCTTGCTAAACTGGTACCAGATGGGACTTTATATGGAACATATTTCCTATAGATGTGCCCAACTCTAGAACATGGAACGTCAAACATGCCACCTCCACACATCCAGACCTGTGAGAGAAATGGGGATTCAAATGTGATCACAAGAATTAAACAGCCATTGAGAATACAAGCAGATACAATATTTAAAGTTTTTGAGATTTATCCTGGTTGCAGTCATTTGTTTCTTTGGGAATAGGAAAAAAAGAAGTATTATATGTAGCAAAATTGAACTAGTATCTATATGCATATGATAATGTCCTTACCGAACTAAAATTCACTTTTAATAATTTGCTGCAAGTTGGTGCAGGAGGTTTCCAGGCCCAAAATGGGCACGGGGGGATGTGAGGGGGGAAAGGTATATGCACGTGGGTGAGGGAGCACTGGGGAGGGTCATGAGCATATGTGCGGGGCAGGGGTGGGTTCCTGCCAGTTCTAACCTCTTCTATAGAAGAAGTTCCACAAATCTACAGTGCCATTTAGAACCAGTTCCAGCTCCCTCCCCCCGCCTGTCCGCATATCATCAAGATGAAGAGCGAGAGGAGGAATTCTGGGAGTTGAAATCCACAAATCTTAAAGCTGTCAAGTTTTAAAACCCCTGTTTTTTTTTCCTAAAGTGTTAGGCATGCAAGGGTCTTGTAACTTGACAGCTTTAAGACTTGCGTGCTTCAAATGCCAGAGTTTCTGAGCCAACATTTTGGTTGCTAGCAAGAGTGTTGTTAAGTGAGTTTCACCACATTTTACAAGTTGGCCATGCCCACCCAGTCACATGGCTGGCAAGCCACTCCCACCCGGTCACATTGCCGGCAAGCCACTGCCAAAAAGGAGGTCACAAATACAGAAGAGGTTCTAAAAATTTTTGAAACCCACCACTGGTGTGGGGGGTGGGGTGCATTGTAGAGGGAGGGACACATGGAGATGCATACATACAATGCATTATGGGTGCAGGGGTATGCACACACTTTTGGCACCTAACGACAAAAAGATTAGCCATCACTGATCGAATGTCTATTTTCCATTATATTGGGAGATTAATCTATCTTCTTAGGCTTTTTTTTACACAGAACACTTCTTTTCTTCCTCCCTATTTCCCTCAAGATGTACCTTGAAACTATGAAAAATATGGTCTATCATTTACACACAAACACATTCAGGGATATTTTTATTCCTTTGCTGAATATGAATACATATGAATATATTCATGGGAAAACCAAAGCCAACAGACCTTTTACTAAGCAAATAGTAATCAGCTTAGACTTGAATTTACAAATAGTCTAATAAGTGTTCTACATGTTCTTGTTAGCACTGATGTATGTCATATTCATTCTCTGAGCTTGTGGGTTGGTTTCATTACCAGGCTATGGGTAAACTCTTCAGCGGAGTTTAGAGTCTGTCAGTGTTAGTGTTCTTCTGTTTATAAGGACTTCAGGTGTGGGGGTGAAGTGAGGGTCTTGTAATGGATCTTGTGATGGGTCATGTGTGAGTCACAATGACAGCCTTGTGATGGGTTTTTTGATAGGAAAGTTATAGGTGAGGATCACTGGGAGGTGAAATGCTGGCTGGGGAAGTGGCTTGTGTGGATTGGTCAAAGGTTGATGCTGTTTCTGGTTAGCTGTGCAGCTGATTTGGATTCCGAAGGGATTTGTAGGCTGGTTGTAGGTCAAGGTGCCTGTTAGTAAAATTGCTTGTCAACGTTGAGGAATGGAAGACTGTTGTCTGTTTCTTTTTCACATATGAATTTGATCCCATATTACTGAGTAGGCGGTGTATTTCTTTAATGACAGAGATGTCATCAACACAGTGTGTTCAGAATTCGGTTGGATGATGGGTAGAGCTATGCATTTGAGTCATTGTATAACTCCTTCATATTAGGCCTGGTATGGGTGATCCCAATGGGGAACCTTGTACTTGCTTATAGATTTTTCCCATTGAACTTAAAGTATGTGTTATAGGCATATATAGTTTCATGATGGTTTCTTTGGACACAGAGTATTTTGTGATGGCATCATCTTTGTGGGTGTGGTGTTTAGTAAGTAGATGGTGTATGGTTTCCTTAGCCAGGTTGATGTCAATCAAGGTGAAGACAGGTGATGTCAAAGGAGACCATGATTTCTTTCTTGCTGATCTTGGTGTGCTTGATGCATTGGAGAAATTGTTCTGGGGAATTAATTGAGTGGGTTGACTCATTGGCCATGTGTCTGAGTTTCCTCTGCAGGGTTTTTGCTAGTTTGTACATCAGTGTTCCAGGTAGAGACATAGTTGGGTGTACGGGGATCCTATTCTTATGTATTTAGGAGAGTCCATATAACCTGGGTGTGGAGGAGTCTTGTGGTTACTTGTGCTTTGTCCCTAGTGGGGTTAGCTGTTTTTCTTTTTCCATTTTTCTTAGAGTGTCTTTTTTATATATTGTGTTTTTATACAATTAATGGGTTTTTTTCTTAAATCATTGTTATATGCTACCAAGTCATGTTTTTGTAAGATGGGTAGCTGTATAAATATGATGCATAATACATCAATATATATTTCATTTCAGTCTTATTCAGACTATTATCTGAACAGTCAAGAGCAAAACTGCATAGTAGCAGCATTGGTGAACATAAGAGCCTACACACCCAACCACTCCCATAACTCTAAACCAGAGACATCTGATTTGAATGCATTAAAGATTAAAGACTTGGAACAATATAGACATAGCTATTTGTCTGCCTGTCCGTCCATCCATCCATCCATCCATCCATCCATCCATCCATCCATCCACACACATGCGTGATACAATGATAGTACTAGTCAGCAGAAGAAAATATCTGGCCTGGCCCTATTGGGGGGCTTTGGGTGAGACTGGAAGATGACTTGTCTTCACAATGGATCCAAGGGATAGATGGGCCAAAGTAGCTCAAAGTCACATATTGACCTCTGAGCCTGGATGGGTATTTCAATGTGGGTTTCTTTGGTTCAATGAATTGAGCATCTTATTACAATGGTTCTCAGTGATTTGACATTTGGGATTTTAGAGGGGATGAATGATGGGGCTGAGGAGCATTAAAGGCAAGTAAATAAAGATTGAGCAACCTGATTTAGGAGATCTCCAGGCTTTAATGCTGGAGTTGATCTGCTGAAGCACTAACTGTAGATTCCAGAAACAGATACTGAATTTCTAATTACCTGGCCCCATGGGCCTTTGAACTAAATTGCAACTTAAATTACTACCTTTACCTTAGCATAAAACTTTGTTCACTACTTATTTCCTGACTCTCAATACTCTACACACACACAAAAAATCCTTACCTCGCTTCTATTCCTTTACCTTTTGCACTAGTTTCAAAGGAGACAATACATTCTATGTACAGTTTGTTCCTATTTCCAACTGGGGTCTGACTGAGGCAGAGAATAGCTTCTATATGAATAGTACAAAATGCTATTGAAAGTCATTTAAAATTATATCCATGGGGAAGGACATGTACCCTTAGGGTCAACTCACAGTAATGAAATGAATGAGCAGATATAGATAAAATGAGCCCTGATGTAATTTATTCTCCTTCAGAGGATATATCAAGGAACAAAACAGACAGAGACAGTTAGTATCCAAGCTTCCAGTATGGTTACCATGGTTTCTGTGTAGTGAGGAATAGGCTGCCATGCAATTATGTTTCTTCCAATGACAAATAAAAGGAACACAGGAAGTAGAATAATGCAGTCTTTATGTCTTCTGCCAGAATTGTGAGATACAAGACCAATGTGCATTTAGCTGTGAAATACCTTAACAATAGAGAGTGTAACCTGATGCAGTCTAAATCAACTGTCATACGTTTGGCTTATGGACTTTTATGTCTTTAGATTTGTTTTGCTTAGAAAAGACTCAATTGAAAATTATATTGCATGAACTCAATTCCCCCAGTTCATTTTTATTCTGCTGAAATAACCCTCACTACATGGTTTGGAGTTCAGACATCCCATGCCATCATTTGTGAGTCCATTCTGTGTAATCTGCTCTAGTGTATTACTAATACAGATGGATTTGTTCCATGCTTCAATGATGTTTGAAGAAGCAACAAGAATAGCACAATTGCTAACATTTGACACACTGAATTTGCATTAAAACACAAGATAGGCATTACGGTAGATTAAATTGGACTGGGAACCTCTTGGAGCAATGTACAAAGTTTTGTTTAAGATTAGTATTGTGGTCCAAATCTGTCAATTGGAAAAATAGGAAAATACAAATGGGAACCATTTCCTCTACATTTAAAAAAAGTTGTACTTTATGAAATTATATATTGTCAAATTGTAGATTATCAAATAATCTGGTTTTGTATGTGATAGTGACTCATGGGGGCTAAAATCTACAAGATCATGGATGCAGTATCATTATAGAAATCCCATCCCTTTTGTTTGTACATTTGGTGGCACATAACAGAGGGGATGGGGATGAACTGCAATGCTGCACCCACAATACTGCAGATTTTGACATCCTTCAACATATACATACACAGTGACGTGCAGTCAGGGGAGGCAGAGCCTCACTACTGTCATCATGAAAAGAAAAAAAATGTAAAAGGAAAGAGGCTGAGGTAGTTGCTGCCAGAGTCACAGTGGATGACTCTGCTTAGTGCTTAACTGTTTAAAAAAGGCTCTAAAAAAACGCCCTCTACAGGAGGAGGCAGGAGAATCATGGGCCTCATCTAGTCTGACTTTATGATTACTCGAGCAGAGTTAAGCAAGGTTTAAAAGCCAAAAAATTCCTGAGGTAGGTGAGGCACGTGGTTCTCCTGCCTCCTCCGGTAGAGGGTGTTTTTTTAGAGGCTTTTTTAAACAGTTAAGCAGAGTCATCCATGGCAACTCTGGCAGCAACTAGCCCAGCCTGACCTCCGCTCTTGCCTTTTTCCTTTTACATTTTTACATTTTCATGATGGCAGGCAAGAGCAGAGTTGAAATCCTCTGTGAAACAGCTGGAAAAGAAAAGGTACGTGTATGTGTGGGTCAGAGGGAGGGGGAGGAATTCAAACTTAATCCTTCTGGTGCAACTTTGTGTGTGTGTGTGTGTGTTTGTGTGTTTGAGATGAGTGAAGAGAGGGAAGGGGATAGGAGAGGCAGGGAGGGCAGCCCGCCAGCTCAGGCGGGCAAAAGAGACTTTCTTCTGCCTGCCCCTGTGTCCATGGCAGCCCGCTAGCTCATGCGGGCAAAAGTCACTTTCTTTCGCCTGACTCTGTGTCCGCGGCAGCCCGCCAGCAGAAGGTTCCTTCCTTCTTTTTGTCTCTCTCTAACTTTTTCTTTCTTTCTTTCTTTCTTTCTTTCTTTCTTTCCTTCCTTTCTTTCTTTCTTTCATATCTCTCTCCCACTTTCTTTTTCTTTCTTTTTTCTTTCTTCATTTCTTTTTCTGTTTCTCTCTCTCTCTCTCTGTCTGTCTGTCTGTCTCTCACTCTCTGTGTGGCTCTTTGTCTCTATCTCCCTCCCTCCCTCTTTTTCTCTCTCTGTCATACTCTCTGTGTTTGTGTCTGTCTGTCTGTCTGTCTCTGTGTCTGTCTGTTTCTCACTAACTGTCTATCTGTCTCTATGTCTCTCTCTCTCTCTGTGTGTGTCTGTCTCTGTCTCTCTCCTGCTCTTTCTCTATCTATAACCCGCCGTCCTGGATCAGGCTGAGCTTCCTGTCCTTCTTCAACACCTTCCAGGGGTGCACGTTGATCGTAAAATCCATCGGGTCATCCAAAGTAGTGAGGTTCAGAATGACCTTTGCTGAATGTATGCAAACACTCAAGTCTGCTGCTCGCTGCTCCTCAACTAGTTGCAAAGTTCTCTCCGGAGATTATGGCGGGCAGAGGCAGTGCTCGCCTATAGAGCTTTGGCGAAGGGGATTTTTTCTGCGGGACGGAGCCTGGGCGGCTGGGAAGTAGAAGGCGAGGCTTTCAAACTAGTCTGGTTCTGCTTGAAAAGGTTGCTGTGGCGGAGCAAAGGGTGCCCTGGCTAAGGAATTTCCTCCTTCAGTCAGTCTCTGAATTTTATATCCTTTTTTTTCTACAGAAGGGAAAGGTTTTTTTGACTGTACAGCTCAACATGATTAAGGTGATTCTGCTCCTCCGTGGAGCTTTTGCACTTCTTGCCCACGGGCACGGACTACCGTCTTTTCTCTGATAGCCACCTGGTTAAAAAGGAGGAGGAGTCTCCGCTGGTCTGGAGCCCATCTGGGAAGACAAGGAATGTGAGGGGGATCCCTCCCCCTGCAGATGGGCTCTGGACTTGGTTTAGCCTCCCTTGGTGTCGCAGCAGCCCCAAGCCCAGATCTCAGCATTTTTCGCATCGGGGCATGCTGCAAGAGGGAGTGAGTGAAGACCTTTTCTGGCTGGCGCAAAGGACTTCCCCGGACTTGCTTGCTGAGCACGGGGCAACGGGCCTGTATCTCCACAACCAGCAATCCAGGAAAGGTCTTCACTCACTCCCTCTTGCAGCACATGCCGATGCAAAAACCACCAAGATCGGCGCGCTTGGGCTTGCTGCTGCGATGTCCAGGGAGGCTAAACTAAGTCGCACGGCTTCCTGGATAGCCAAGAACCGTCGCACTCTTCTCCGCGCTCTCCTCAGCTCCTTGTGACTGCAATAGACATGAAGTGGCAGGGGCTGTCGGGCTGGAAACCCAAGCCCCATTAGCCCCAAAAGCCGCTGTGCCAGCTTACTTACCTCCTCAGCAGGCAGCAATAGGCAGCAGGAGCGAGGGGACGAGTGGGGGATGGGCAGGACCTGGGGGTGAGGGAGCAAGGGGGCGTTCCACCAGTGGAATCGGTTCTAACTGGCACACTAGATTTGTGGAACCTCTTCTAACGAACTGGTTAGAACTGGCAGGAACCCACCCCTGGATCAGATATGCATAAGGATATTTGGTATGTTGAATCATACCAAAAATCTATCTAGTCTTTTATCCAATGACCTACTAGATCCTTATAGGGAGATCACAACACCTCCCCCCAAAATGGTGAGAAGGAAGAGATAAATAAGTTCTTTCTAATATTCCAATTAAACACATATCTTCCAGTGACCACTTTAGTGATTTTTTTTAAAAGAGTAGAAAAAAGCCATCTCTAAAAAGTTTATAGCATCAGCATATTGCCCCCAATAATCTAGGTCCTCATTTTACTGACCTTAGAAGGGTGGAGGGTTGAGTCAACTTTGAGCTGGTGAGAATCAAACTGCCAAATTGCAGGCAGCCAGCAGCTGGCAGACAGAAGAAGTAGCCTGCATTAATGCATTCTAACCACTGCACCATCATGGCCATCATCATAAAAAAGAAGTGTATACCATAAGGGCTTACCTTGAATGATATTTCATACTGTTCTCCTCCCCAGATTTCTAATCCAGGGTCATAGCCACCAAGATCCCAAAACCACTGTCGGTTAATAGCAAAGAGGCCTCCAGCCATAACAGGAGATCTAAGAAAGAAACACAAGAGACTTCAGGTGATGGATATTATCAAGGCATGAGAGAAAACCATGTTAATCCATCACAGATACTGATATTTGCTATTTTTACAATATTACATGTGTATATGGAGGTTTTTATCCTCCATATGAATTGTATTTCATCTTGCATAATTCCCAGATAGCTGCTAGCTAGGAATCCAGAGAATATACATATCTGGAAGATATCCACAAGGAGAACCCTATTGCAGATTATACAGTATGTACAATATTCTTAGAATCTTTTCCAATTCAGTACTTTAATATCAATATGTTTGCTACTAGGTGATAAGGTATTTAGATGGTTGTTCAGTTGCCACCATGAAATCTCATAACAGATGAGATTATGGTTTAGGTTGAGCCATGATGCCATACATACACATGACCGTGAAGATCGCATTATCTGTAACAGTTACATAGTTTAGCGTCTGTAAGCATTACAGTATTACAATCAGATATGGCTGGTTCAAATGCTAGGTACAGTTTTCAAGAAGGTACACTGAGGATATTGCAAAGGTGTTTCTTTTTTTGGCCCTGCATAGATCCCCTGCAATAAAGAAAAAGCTGTAACAAAGTCTTGAAAGGGGTGGAAAAATAAGGAATTAAATAAATGAAAGACAGCAATGTCTGGCCCCTCTTAATCCCAATAATTTCTAAGAAAGGATGATTGCACTATACTGTGAATGAGAGATAGTTTCATATAGTGATTTGGGTGATGGAGATAATTGGAAAGACTCAACCTCCTTTACAGATTTGTTCTGATAGAAATTGTAGGAAGGAATGTTGGACATGCCACTTTTAACTCCTAGAAGAAAACCTAGGACATGAAATTTAGATGCAACTACTTCATGATAGTAATCTTAACACGGAGGTATACTTTCTCTATTGTGGACAGCCTTAGCATACAGTATGTACATTAGTACATCTTTTCTCACTTAGTCTCAATTTGCACATGCCAAGACAAGAAAAAAATTGATAGAATATTTTAATTAATGCATTTAATTCCAAAAGTTGGGATAGCTATATCTTGTAATTTTCAGCTTATCAAATAAGTTGATTGATTGATTGATTTGATTTATTTATTTATTTATAGGCCGCCCTTTTCCCTGAGGGGACTCAGGGCGGCTTACAATCAAAAAGGAAGGGGAGTGTAGGACAATACGAAAAAAGAAATGTGCACAAAGTAAATTAGACAATAAAACTCAACATTCACTCAGCATTCGGGAGGGGCGAAATAAGATTATCCCCAGGCCTGACGGGTTAGCCAGTTCTTGAGGGCTGTGCGGAAGGCCTGGACGGTGGTGAGGGTACGAATCTCCACGGGGAGATTGTTCCATAGTGTCGGAGCCGCAACAGAGAAGGCTCTCCTCCGAGTAGTCGCCAGTCGGCACTGACTGGCGGATGGAATACGGAGGAGGCCAGCTCTATGCGATCTGATGGGACGCAGGGAGGTAATTGGCAGAAGGCGGTCTCTCAAATAGCCAGATCCACTACCATGGAGCGCTTTATAGGTGGTGAGTAGGACCTTGAAGTGCACCCGGAGACCAACAGGTAGCCAGTGCAGCTCACGGAGGATCGGTGTTATGTGGGCGAACCGTGGTGCGCCCACGATCACTCGCGCGGCCGCATTCTGGACTAGCTGAAGTCTTCGGATGCTCTTCAAGGGCAGCCCCATGTAGAGCACATTACAGTATTCCAGCCTAGAGATCACAAGGGCTCGAGTGACTGTTGTGAGGGCCTCCCGATTCAGGTAGGGCCGCAACTGGCGCACCAGGCGAACCTGGGCAAATGCCCCCCTGGTCACAGCTGAGAGATGGTGGTCAAAAGTTAGCTGTGAATCCAGGAGGACTCCCAAGTTGCGGGCCCTTTCTGAGGGGTTTAAATTTTGTCCCCCCAGCCTGAGTGATGGTATGGTGGTCAAATTTTTGGGAGGGAAACACAACAGCCACTCGGTCTTGTCTGGGTTGAGTATCAGCTTGTTTGCTCTCATCCAGTCTTTAACGGCTTCCAGTCCCCGGTTCATCACGTCCACCGCTTCATTGAGTTGGCACGGGGCGGACAGATACAACTGTGTATCGTTATATATCTAAGTTATATATCTAAGTTATATATCTAAATGCTATTTCATAGCTTTTAGCTTTTACTTCTCACCCCTAGGCAATATTTTTATTGAACCCATAGACAAATATTTTAGAATAAAATGAGCCTATGAATCATTTTATTTTAAGATTTTTTATTTATTTTATTTATTTTAAGATTTATTTATTTATTTTATTTATTTTAAGATCTTATGTACTCCATCAGAACACTATGCAGTAAAGACAAGAGTTATAATTTTAACTTTACAGTATGATATGGGCCATTCACTATCAATTAGGCAACATATCTTGCAAGTTTGTGTATGCAAAGAAAATTTTTCAAAGAGACCACTACTCATACTACCCTTGAAGAAAAGGTGGGACATAAAACTAATTACCTAACTATCTAACTATCAACTAGAGGAATAAATAAATACTGCTACAGCAAAAACATATTTTCTAAAAATGACCCCATTGGTCTATGATTCAGTGACTACATAATTCAGAACAAAGATTCGTTGAAATTATTCCTTTCTCTTGAAAGAAATTAAAATCAATATATAAAAATATATAAACTATGGGAAGCTTCATTCAATCAAAGTACTAGAAACAATATTTGCATGCCAACAAATACACATATTTGATAGAGTTCTATAGAATACGGAATAATTGATCTTAGTTTTGAGTGACTGCCCTTTTCATTTATATTACACATGCAATGACAGATTTATTTTTGGGGATTCATTAAAATATAGAAAATTGGATTGGATATGACATTTTAACATGAACTAGATTTGGACTTCGAGGTAGTGGAATCAAAGAATAAGAACGTGATTTATCACATTTTTCCTATATCAGAACTGTCATTTTATTTATTTTTTATATATACTTCTGCTGGATTTCTTGGTACAGAAAACTGCAACAGGCATATCTATAAATGTTTAAAATAGTATTTGACATGTAGATAGATATATGCATATATTAGAATAGTACTGGTCAAACTTTCTTCTGTTCATTCCAAACCAGTTTATAGGTAAATACATCTCGTTGATCCAGCGTTGAAACTCATTAAGCCAGAAAAGAATGATAGAAGAAGCTAAAGGCTATATTTGAATATTCATTGTGCCATGTTAAATTGCCAGTAAACTAAGATTGACATTCAAGGATTACTAAACATCCTCTGGGGTGTCAAAAAAGAATTTGTTGTTGACTTAATTGCATCTTGAGATCAAAGACACATATTTAACATTGTCTGAAACACCAGCATATTAATTTGTTAAAACAAGATACTCCAAATTTACAGCAAGTTACAGATGTCTACCTTCATAATATTCTTTAAGTGAGTATAAAAAACAAACTATTGTATATATTTGAGCTAAATGTTAGAGGATTTAGCTGAAGCATATCCTGAGCTCTGTCTGACACTTTCCAGAATGGAGTGGCAAACTCTTCAGACCTAGGGAAATAGCACTGTATGTTTCCTGGCTCAAAACAGAAGTAAAATGAAATTCAGCATGATAATTCAAAGTGCTACAGGATCTTTGAAATGTAAGGAAAATGAAATTCGCACTATAATTCAAAGTTGCTACAGGATCTTCAAAAATTGAGATCAGTAGCCACATTACATTCCTGAGGGTGAAAGTTGGTCATCCAAAATAATAACAAATCTTATTAAACTTGGAAAGCTAGTGAGCCAAAATACTGTTAGATAGATTATACTGGCTGTTTTTAGTTTTTTATAGTTTATGCAAAGAGATGTCTATTTAAGCAACAAATAAGCAATAGACAATAGCCAGGGAATAAAATGGCTCAGTGATTAAAGGTGCTAGGCTTGTCAGTTGAAAAGCTGACAGTCCAGGTTCAAGACCCAAGTGCCACGTGACAGGATAAAACATTACTTACCCAATTTCCTGCCCACCTACAATTCAAAAGGATGCAAATGTGTGTAGATAAATAGGTACCACTTCAATGGGAAAGTACTAGCATTCCATGCGCCTCAGTATATAGTGATGTTGGCCACATGGTCACAGAAATTGGCTCAGTCAATCTCATTGTACACATGTTGTACTCTGACAATAAAGGTTGAATTTGAATTGAAAGTGCCTTTAGACAATGTTAGCTCACTCAGCTAAGAAACAGAGATGAGCACTGCCCCCTAAAGATAGACACAACTGAACGGGGGAAACCTTTATCTTTAGATAACAGACAAAGAATATCAGCACATTTTCCATCTTGTTTGGAAGAATGATGCACTTCATGTTTCTAGACATTATATTAGTTATTTCTAATGTAGCATTTGTGTAATATAAACCATCATGCACAATTTTCATGCAATTCTGCTTCCTTTTTTGTGTAATTATGTTACCTTATACTTTAAATGCAGAGAGAGGAAAGATATGTATGTAGCCATCCTAAATATGGAATTTTTAAAATTATTTGTAGTATTTATCACATTTACAGAATTTATTATTCTGGCATGTTCTTTTTTATTAATGCATAAAATAAATGGCATCAAACTAGAATGAAAACTGATAGTTTAAACTAAGTGAAGATATTTGTTTTGCAATAAATTATCTAAATACTAACAGAACTTGGTTGACTAGAGATGATGAGGATGATTTTTAAAGTAGAAGACCTGGTCAAGCATACCAAGTTTCCAAAGCTGAGTTTAATGGTCAGATTAAGTCAGTGGTGGGTTTCAAATTTTTTTAGAACCTCTTCTGTAGGTGTGGCCTGCTTTGTGGGAATGCCTTGCTGGCCATGTGACCGAGTGGGAGTGGCTTGGCAATCATATGACTGGGTGGGCATGGCCAACTTGTACAATGTGGTGAAACTCACTTAACAACGCTCTTGCTTAGCAACCAAAATGTTGGCTCAGAAACTCTGGCATTTGAAGCATGCAAGTCTTAAAACTGTCAAGTTACAAGACGCTTGCACCCTAACTCTCTAGAAAAAAACCCCAGGAGTGTTCAAACTTGGCAGCTTTAAGACTTGTGGACTTCAACTCCCAGAATTCCTCCTCCAGTCATGTTGGCTCAGGAACTCTAGCATTGAAGTGTGCAAGTCTTAAAGTTGTCAAATTACAAGACCCTTGCACCCCTAATCCTTTAGAAAAAAAAACCACCAGGGGTTTTCAAACCTGACAGCTTTAAGACTTGTGGACTTCAACTCCCAGAATTCCTCCTCTCGCTCTTCATCTTGATGAGGTGCGGACAGGCGAGGGGAGGGAGCTGGAACTGGTTCTAAATGGCACTGTAGATTTATAGAACTTCTTCTATAGAAGAAGTTAGAACTGGCAGGAACCCACCCCTGGATTAAGTGCAATGCTCAGTCGTTACCTAAAATGGGTAAATTATCTGAACCTGTATAGTTCTAGATTCATATTCCATGGTGAAGTTCAGAAAATACATGGCCCTGATCTCCTTTTATACTCTTTTGGGTAAGTTATGCAAAACATCATGAAATGTTATTTGAAGTCATCTGAGCTGCATGGAATCTATTGGAAATAGCCACAATTATTAGAAGAATATATTCCACAAATGCTTATGTCTATGCAAAGCATGTTAGATTAGGACAGGTGAAATTTAGTTTCAAATTCTTACTCAGCCACTGAGTTTGCCTGGTGATCTTGGGTCAATAAATATCTCTAAATCTAATATACCTTGCAGAATTGTCCCTGTGAGGATAAAACAGCAGGGGAAATGGAATAATTATATACGTCACATCCAAATCCTCAGAGGGATAATGAAATAAATAAATTGCCAACTGTACAAACACATTGTGTTGTTGTAGGCTTTCAGAAGCACAGTCTTATTTCTCTTCCGTATTAAAAATCTAATTAGAATATGGGAAAGGTCAGATCTCTATTTCTATTGTTCTTGAGCAAACTGAAAAAGTAGGCAAGAATGATACCACAGCATTAGAAGTGTTTGCTAATCTTAGTTTTAAAAAGGAACAAACAAGACTTTCAAGCTAACAAGCAAGCCTGTGAGTAAATTTATTTCCATCACACCAGTACAAGTCCTACTGACACAAATAAAAGCAGAGCTATGTTATTTTAGCTAGAGCAAAATAACAACTCCACTTCTTAACTTGCAAACCTAGCAAAGACGATAACGCCGTGGATTCCACTTTAAGACAATGAAATTAGAATAGAAAGACTGCATTTCAAAAGGATTAATATCCAATTAGAAAAATATTATCTCTCACTGAAGGCAGGAAATGAATATTTCAAATGTCTATCTGGATGGCCCAGGGGTTTTGTTATGCTTTGTTTAGGATTACAAGTGGTTGATTAGAATTTTATGAGCAATGCTTCAGCAAGCCAAAGCCTTTCCTGAGCATGCTTTCCTGAAAGTAAATCAATACACAGGTATCTTTTCCACTCATATGAATTTATTTTAAAGATAATGAAAGTAAACCTACGGTTTTAGATGTAGACAAGGGCTGTCAAATGTGTCATGCACTGGCCATGCCCATGACCAGTTTAGCGAAGAGGGAAAAAGTAATGATACATCAGGTGACGTCACCATGACAACATGAGTTACACCCCTGATGTAGATACTCATACACACACCAAATTTAGCCAAGGATAGTGAGCCTTCTGTCTATGAAAATATTTCTATTTTTTAAATTATATTCAGTCATACAAAGGAAGTCATGCTGAATTAATCACAAAGTAAAAATATATCTCTCTTAAAAATGGAATTCAGAACAGGAAAAAAGCTTGTTCTCTCTCTCTCTCTCTTTATCTATCTATCCATCTATCCGTCCATCCATCCATCCGTCCATCCGTCCATCCGTCCATCCGTCCATCCGTCCATCCATCCATCCATCCATCCATCCATCCATCCATCCATCCATCTATCTATTCTGAGATTAAATATAGTAGAAAATTACTGAATATCTTTGATTCGCCAAATTACTTTTAAACTATAATAATAAAAAAATTATGAATAACAAGTAATATAAATCACATTAAAATTGTGAAATTAAAAATTGTAATAACATATTTTTTAAAATAAGGAAGATAGATTACTATTAACATACAAGAAAAAAAAGATTAAAATGAATGAAAAATATGAGTTAAATCACTAGAATATTATTTCAATCTACTTGCTTACAAATTCTATACTTCCTTCCCCATCATAATTTGGCTGTTGATTGAAACCAGTTTCTTAGAAAATATTTTTGATTTCTGTTTGAATCCTTCCATTTATTTCAATTTTTTTCTTTTCAGCAAAGTGTTAGAGGAGGTAGCCGTAATAGTAATAAAGCAATCTTCAGCCAAAAACAGATTTTATTCTTTCTTTCTCTTAGATGCATCTGATTGCAATAGACAAAAAGTCAAAATATTTTTTTCTTTTCCTCCATGAGAGGATTAAATATGTTCCATGGCCCACTTTCTTAGTGAGCCAGAACTTGATTGCCTTTCCTATGGGCTGTCTCAAACCTGCACATACTGACATTGATTCAAGCTGACAAGGGCCTAATACTTTGCTAAGTGGATGAGACATACCATTAATGATACAGCCTGTGATCTGCCATGCAGCAGAGAGCAGGTGAATATTGTTCCTTTGATCAGGGATGCAGAAGGTCACTCGTTTCCCACTTAGTTGCACTAGTTCAGCTGGGGATGGGCAGAAAGGCTGGTGACTTAAAGATAAATACTCATATTTAATGTAGGCTGAAGTCTCTAGGGATTAATACAACTGTCAAAATCCATTATGGAGTACCAGGGAAGAAGTGCAAAGCTCCTGCTGTTCTGGGTCATAGTAAAACAAAGTCAAGCCAACCCACAGAAATATTGCAATTAGGCTGTAGGAAAGGCAGCAATCAGTATGAAATGAGAGGGCTGCTAGTGGCCCAAAGTAATTTGGCTTCCTGAAATGTGCTTCTACTTCCATTCCTCCTATTTTATTAACATTCCATAATACACCCTGCTGGCTTTCACAGAAGGTAAGCACTTAGCTGTAATGAAATTCGATTCCTTTTCCCTTCTGCACCAGAGGCACAACATTTTCTTGTAAAAGCCACGAAAGCAGTTTTTAAAAATGGAATTGACAGAACAACATTGGAATCTATTCCTGTGCAAGAGAAGAACAGAACTGAAAGCTGATGAAGTTGAGCAGTTTATTGTCCCAATATTGTTTGTCCCATTTGTCTGGAATGGTATAGGATTTCCTGCCTAGGCAGTGGGTTGGACTACAAGACCTCCAAGGTCCCTTCCAACTCTGCTATTGTATTGTTTTTAATTTGAAGTGTGGTGAAGAGGGGCAGGCAATGCTCTTGATACCAAAGGAAATGGGCCATCAGTTTTATCATCCTACAAAGAGAGATTGTTTTCCCATTTATACTAAATAAAAAATAAAAAAGGGTCTCAGTGTGATAATAATAATGAAATGAAATCCATCTTTCTACATTTACACAGTTCATTTGGCTGGATGTAGAAATATGTGGAAACAAGCCTTCTAATAGTTTGTGTAAGAGAGATTATAAGAAAGAAAGGGAGGGTCAGAAAAGAAATGTTTGGAACACTAGCAGGTCAACATCACTAAATAATAAACACCTGTATTTTGAGACAGCATTACTGTAAACAAAATTTATCCAAATATTTAGTATGCAGTGGAAAAACAGCTTGAATATTGGACTTTTCAGTCACAACATACTGCCCTAACAACACACTTCATTATGTTCTTTGAAAGCTGACATTTCCAGAGTAAGGATGGTACCATAAAGCTGTTTCCTTACCCAAATATTGACTGTTCTTGCATTGATGGATTCATTGGAATTTCGAAAACATATGGTGGGTATCCTTGAAAGTTTCCTGTTGTGACACATTCATAAATGGATACTATGCGTGCATAACTAAATAAAGCACCATAGGATTACCTGTTGCAGGATACTTTCTATTATCCTTGCTTTTATCATTTCACTTGTGCCTAGTACTACTTTCAGAACAGGCACTGAAGTGCAGTCACCTACCATTTTTAATTTTTTTTACTTTAAAAAGCTTTAAGGAGTCTTAAAATAAGTTTCTGAAATAAAGATTGTGTTGGAAACTGGCTTTTGGGTTTGCAGCAATTTAGGGACACCACAAGATTTAGGTATATCTGTTCCAATAGTTTCATTCAGAGCCTGACTTGCTCCATAGTTGCCTGACTGGTCCTTTCTTCAGTTACGGCTTCCTTGTGTCATAGTGGCACAAGAAGTGGCTGCTGTTACTTAGAACTACTCACTTCTCCTCTTTTTTTCCTGGTGCCAAAGGGGAAGAAGATTTATCAGTTACTGGCAGGTATGATGCTGGTAGTTTTTTGTTTTTCTTATTAAAGCTCTATGACAGATCAAATGGGAAAGAGTAATGTTGGATAATGAAACTCGTTAAAGAAATGCCTCCCACGTTTCACCTCCAACCCCAAAGGGGGCAAAAGTTGGCATTCCGGCCATGGCAGTTGGTTGAAGTGTAGACGATCTGACTAGAAGTGGCAGTTGATTTTTTTTCTTCTGGTTACAGGTCCCCAGTCCTCGTCGCCAGTATTATATCTTCAGGAATGAGACAGAGGCTCGTGTCCGGTAACTCTGTAACCAATTTATTATAACACAACTTGTAACAGTAACACGATACGACCAGGCAATGATGCTGGTTTAACAATGTAACAAACAGAAAGATATTCTGTGTAGAGAGGCAGCGAAGCAGCTCCAGCTGGACTGGAGAGTTCGTCTGCTCTGGTGCTGAACAACTGACAGTTTGAAAGAGTCTGCCTTTTATAGTTCCGCAGACTCGTGCGCCTGACAGCCCGGCAACTGACAGGCGCGTCTGATTGGCTAAGACGCGCCTGGCTGCTGCCGAACTGTCATTCGTAACAGCGAGGACTAACTTTAACTATACAACATGGCCAACCTGGGTCGCTGCTGGTTCTGCAACACAGGCCAGATTACCACTACCAGTTCAGCTGAAACAGGCCGAACTGGGAGCAACCCACCTCTGGATACAAGGGCACAGGACCAGGTGTTGCATCTCTATTGCAGCCAGAGAGGTATTAAGAGAAGAGAAGTAAAAGGATAGGCTCAAAAGGGCAAGCAAAATGAGAAGTAGCCACCAGATATATCATCAACGTCATCAACATTGTCTACATGGAGCAACTTGAGCTTGGTTAAGGGTGAAAACACCATTTCCAGAATAGAACACCAAGGTACCCCAGCTAAAGATTTCCTTTTAAGATATAAATCAGACATGGAGACTATATGAATGGCGGGGAGGGTTACCATGGAGCAAACAACATGGATGTGGACATAGAGAAAAAGCACTAGAATTCAAATAATAATTATAAATAAAGAATCTCATGCAGAATAATGAATTTCAGAGAGGGGAAATATGATGGGTGAGGTCAGGAGCATGTCTTTATACTTGACAATTGGAATTCTGGAAACTAATGTCAAGAAGATTTCAGTGGTATCAAATCTATATAAGGCAGAAGAATAGAATAGAATAGAATAGAATAGAATTTTTTCTTGGCCAAGTGTGATTGGACACACAAGGAATTTGTCTTCGGTGCATATGGATAATAGGATATTAGGATAATAAAATACATTAATAACATAAGTTACCAGAAGTTAAATATCTTATTCATATGCATGAAAATCAAACCATTTTAAAGACAACATTGTGTAACCAAAGCCTGCCCTTAGTCTACTATGTTCTTGTAGAAGTAACAGTTAAAAATTTCAGTGTTCTGTCCCTAAACTAGGCCCACCATATCTGGACTGCAAAACTCCAGACCACTAGATGGCAGCATCTATTGGTTTTCTGGATTTTTACAGCTCAGATATCATAAGGTTACTGAAGTTCACTAACATATAATGTATCACTATCCATACTACAATACGGATTACAAATAAAAATTAAAAATTAAAAGGATAATTTAACTATGATACCTCCCCACTAATTGTTTGTGTGAATCCAGTAATATCAATTTATATTTTAGTTTGTTACTGATGCTAGTGATAGATAACAATGACAAAATTACTTAGTTGCTGTGTCCTGGTTTTGGGGTAAAAGGAATTGTAACATGTTCTTGAGAGCATATTGACAAATATTTCCCTCAGAAGTGAATAAAGCTGCCGTATCCTAGCAATAAGTGCTGAAAACTAAAATCATTTATTGGTATAAATATATTTGAAATAAAGAAAACAAAATGTTGAAAATTACAGATGAAGGTTGAGAGGATAGCTCTATTTGATGCATTATCTAGGGTACGGCATCCATGATAGAAGACTATTCATCTGAGATGTCCAAAAGTCAGGTTTTCTTTCTTGTGAGTAATCCTACTATTCTAGTGTTCATCTCACAGTGAAATTGATAAATGTAAAGACTATACCAACATGCACATCACTAATCCTGTGTTAGATGGAAGCAGTGAAGGAAAAAAAAGAAGGTGTAGAGATCATATTATCCAATGGCTAGATCCTTGGCTGTTAAAATAAGCTTTTTAGTCCCAGGAAATTCCAGGGACTCCAGGGAAACCTCAGTATTTGATTTTGGTTTTGCTGATTTTAGAAAAACAGAGGTAAGTTCTTTTTGAGAGAATGCATATTATGTAACAAAACAAATCCATTGTATTATAAAAACTGTCCTCTTTAGTTCCTTGAACTGAGGGAAAAAAAGTTGCAGTTCAGATTTTAAAGCTTCTACTTTGAAAGTATTAAAGGTACTCTGTACAGAGACTTAAGCCCATCTACAAACGTCTTCATCACATAAACTATGTATCAGACTTCTTTTGTAGCATCTTGTATGAAAATGGTGAATTCTGGAACATGTCTCTCAATGCTCTAATGCAGTGTTTCTCAACCTTGCTGGCTGGGGAATTCTGGGAGTTGAAGTCCGGACATCTTCAAGTTGCCAAGGTTGAGAAACACTGCTCTAATGAGTAAGATCTATTAGAAAGAATATTAATGTTTCAATGCGGTAATACTATGTGTGTGTGTGTGTGTGTGCGCACGCATGTATATGCATACACACCTAATCATATACCAAAAGAGAGAAAGAAGCAAATTAAAGAAACAAAAGTTTGGTTCTATTGTGTTTATTGTACTTTTTGGTGTAAAAGGAAGAAGGTTACCACTTTTGTGAATGTGGGAAAAACTCCTAGACACCCTACCAATGTGGGAACTAAAGTTAACCTATTAAAAACCTCTAGGTTAAAGCAGGCTGGTAACTTGTACGTGAAGGAGGGAAGGATTGACATTCTTTTCCCAAGCTTCATTTGATCATCACCATGCCATCCTTTCTATCTGATAATCTTTGATCTCTTGTTCCACTTCTACCAGCCACGTCTAGCCTATCTTGACTACTGTTATGTTCAGTTTAGACAGAGATGGTCTCTTTGTTGAAAGTGGGTTCAAAGAGGTCTTCTATGTCAAAACTGAAAATTGATACGACATCATCTATTTCTAGTCTGTAACGCAGTCTTTTCAGCAGTTTCAAGAAGGCTCCACACCCATTTGCACTACTCAGATGACCTTGAGGACACAGATAAACCTCCAGGTGGCCATAGCAACTCTCCAAAAGGATGCAAATGACCAGCTATTTGAAGGTTTGAAGGTTTATTGCATTTATATGCTGCCCTATTCCCTGAGGGATTTGCAAGGACTATAAATCCTTTTATTCCCCATCACCCAGTAAGAGCTGAAGAAGCTTCTTGAATGAGAAGCGAAACATCTTCAAAGAAAAACAAGAAAGTTCAGTTGCCTTTTGAAAAAAGCACCTTTGAGACAAGAAGCTTGAAATGGAGACAGCTTGAAAATTGAGGGAAGCTGAAATGACTGATATGGATTTCTCTGTAGTAGCTATTAGAGAAGATAATAGAAGGACACATGGAAAAAGACAGTTGTAACTAAAATCTCATCCTTGGGCTTCTCTCCATGTCTTCTACTCAACATGGTATATGATTAGGCCAGAGCACTTATTGAATATTGTGTAGCAGACTCAGTGCCAGTTGGATATAGCCAGGTCTCCAAAGATTATTGAATCAAACGTGAACCTTAATAGGCATTCTGCCTTCTTTCTGGCAGATGTAACTAACCTCAAAATGCTTAACCATTTGAGGGCCTTTCTTTTGGTATAATGTCATGCCTTCCCTTCAGCTGTTCTTGAAGACCCAAGAAAATTTCCCACCCAGAGAGACAATGCCCCTGTAACTCTGGACATATAGAAACAACAGAGCATGTGCTGCTCCAGGGCCTATATTATAGACACATAATAAAGCTTCATCTCACTATTATTGCATAAATACCCAGGATGCACAGGACAATTCTACATTTCCCTACCACTTTCAGATACTAACCTTGCTACAAAATATAACATTGCCAGGTTCTGCACAGCAGCATATAAAATCCATCAGATGACGACCTGTGTCACGAAGTAGTCTTAATGAGCATCTAGAACGCCATTCTATCATGATAGATTTAATCTGCCATATAATAAATTTATGCTCCTCTACATTCATATAATGTTCCTACTCCACGTTTATTAAAATGCTGTAGAGTTGGTTTTTATATATAATCCTGTTTTATACCTTTTCATTTTTAATTATTTTTAATGTTTGATGTACTTTCTATTGTTTTTAATTGATTGCATCCCATCCCCCCTTTAATGATCTTTAATTGTAGTAAAGGTCTTATTTGATATAACTATAAGCATATATAGCATAATAGGGTTATGGCTACCTCATATATTTCCATGTAGATTCTAGAGCCTTTGTAATTTTCAGCTTTTTATTAGAGGTGTAGAGTTGTCGTGTGACACTAAATATAGCATTACAGCAGTAAAAATCAAATTGTTTAAATAGATAAAAATAAAAAAATATCTCAGAACTTTCCATAAAATAATGTTCTATTTTGATTTGTTTAATCATAGCAGTATTTTGCAAGGTGCATCCAGGTTTTGCTATAAATGCAGGCATGGTTACCAACATTTTTCTTAAAATAGAAGACCCAAAATGAACGCTAAAGAGAAGAAAATTAGCATCACCCCATGAGAGATTAGACTCCAATTCATAAGCTTCATCCGCTTCAGCCTTTCATCAGAGACAGAAAAGCAATACAATCAAACTGAATTTGTCTTTTAAGGTCAATTAAAGTGGACTCCTGACAAGGTCTTTCCATCTTTAATGGGTATCTTGGACTTAGAAGAACAAGGCCTTTATGGACTTGGTGTCTTGGCAATGAATAATAGAAGGAAAGAAATGAAGAATGTTCCGTGGAAAAAAATGAGCTTTGCAAAAGTCAGCATTCTATCTCTGTCTCTTCTATTCCCAAGAAAGAGACAACAACTACAAGCACATTTGATGCAGCATGCTCAGTTTTAGTGGGTTTTCTTCCCTCATACATCACCCTGTCAGTAGCAATACCTTTTAGACACCCTGATGGTATATTCTGGGAGTGGCAAATAGACTCACATTTCCCAAGGTGACAACTCAACAGTCAGGGAGCTCTCTGTATAGAATGTAAAATGAAAGCGCCTTTGCTTCTCCTTCTGCCTCTGCCAAGAAAATTCACCTCAGGCTGGATTTTAAAGTCCTGCTGCACTGGTAGGATTACAAAGCAATAAATGATGGAAAATCAGTGCTGTTTTTCAGTTTAGGTCCACTTAGGGTTTGGATGAGAATGTCCACAGTTAATGTGCTGTTAAATATAATCATGTTTTCTAAAGGAAGAGGGAAAATATGAAAAAGGAAAACTCAACCAGTTCTATTTTTTTGCAACTGCATCCACACCTCAGGTGGAATTTAAAAGCTACTTGACAGGTTGTTGAGAAATAAGAAAAAGAATAGATCCTTTTCTCTGTAGTTGTGAGAAATAATAATGCAGTACCCTTATACTATTAAAAAAAAACCTTTATGTATGATTTGTAAAAAGTTCAGAGTTCAGAAAACTACAAGTACCTCTGAAGTTTGTTTCATACTGTATATGGAATGGGCTGGAAATAAATGGAAACCTAAGAAAGAGCACATCTGAATAGTTCAAGGATCTAGAAAAAAAAAGTTATGAGGAGAACAACTTTTCTCAATAACACACTCATTATATATGGGCTTGATCTCCCAAAATTCCCCAAATAGCATTGCCATTTTGAACATTCTAGGGAAGGCATGAGTGGAATTTTCAAGCAAATCTGTAGTCAACTCAAAGGCAGAGACCAACACAATAAACAGAAACACAAATTTAAGAAAATAAAACAAGATTAAAAAGATATAGATGGTTTACATTCCAGATGCAGCTGATTAGTAACACTGGTGAGCCAACAAGCTTCATAACTTCATATAGCTTCAAACAGTTGTTTCCTATAAGAAGCACATGGCATCTTCAGAGGTGGGTTCCTACCAATTCAGACCGGTTCGGCCGAGTAGATAGTAGCTTGGCCGGCCATGCCTCCGAACTGGTTCTATTGGTGGCGCCATGGGCACCACCATCTTGTTTTTTGCTTCTGTGCATGTGCAGAAGCAATTTTTTCACTACTGTGCATGTGCACATAGCGCATATCAAGTGAGTGCATGTATAAAGCATATGTGCACCTGAAGCACTTCCCTGAGCGAACCAGCAGTAACAGAAGCCAGAAACCAACCCCTGGGCATCTTGTGTCATACAAAAGGGCATAGGTTGAAAAATGAAACATCTGTAGGAAAACATATTAATGAAAACAGAAATTCAAATTTCAATCATGTACTTCATTCAATTTTTGTTCGCTTAAGTCCATGAAACTTTTACCTCTATAGACTAAGGTTTTTTCCCCCCAAAAAACAAGAGGGTGAAAATTTGGGTGCGTCTTATACACCAAATGTAGCCCCCCCCCCCACCAGAGGCTAAAAACGCAAGGCAGGAAGCAATAGCAATAGCAATAGCAGTGGACTTATATACCGCTTCATAGGCCTTTCAGGCCTCTCTAAGCGGTTTACAGAGAGTCAGCATATTGCCCCCAACAATCTGGGTCCTCATTTTACCCACCTCGGAAGGATGGAAGGCTGAGTCAACCCTGAGCCGGTGAGATTTGAACCGCTGACCTGCTGATCTAGCAGTAGCCTGCAGTGCTGCATTTAACCACTGCGCCACCTTGGCTCAGTGCAGACCAAGCAGCAATGGTCTGTGGCAATCCCTGCAGCCTGGAACAGGTGATTGGGGGTATTCTGGCAGTCCAATTCACCTGCCAATTAGCTGTGCTGAATCAGGCTGCAGTAAGTTCTGAAGCTGACCTGGCTGGTCAGAGTTTGAAGCACCAATCATATTCAGAAAGCACATACAAGTAAGCAGGATTCCAAACAGGGGTGGGTTCCTGCCAGTTCTAACCTCTTCTATAGAAGAGTTTCTACAAATCTACAGTGCCATTTAGAACTGGTTCCAGCTCCCGCCCCCTGCCTGTTCGCACATCATCAAGATGAAGAACAAGATGAAGAATTCTGGGAGTTGACGTCCACAAGTCTTAAAGCTGTCAAGTTTGAACACCCCTGGTTTTTTTTCTAAAGGGTTGGGGGGGGCAAGGGTCTTATAACTTGACAGCTTTAAGACTTGCATGCTTCAAATGCCAGAGTTTCTGAGCCAAGATTTTGGTTGCTAAGCAAGAAAGTTGTTAAGTGAGTTTCACCACATTGTACAAGTTGGCCATGCCCACCCAGTCACATGGCTGGCAAGCCACTCCCACCCAGTCACATGATTAGCAAACCACTCCCACCCAGTCACATGGCCTGCAAGCGACTCCCACAAAGCAGGCCACACCTCAGAAGAGGTTCTAAAAATTTTTGAAACCCACCACTGATTCAAAATAATAATAATATACAATACAATACCAAAAGCAGGTTTTCCAAGGTAGCAGTAAATAGAAGCAAAACACAAGCAGTTTCATTTTCTGTTCTCAGCTAAGCCAGGCTTCTTCCTGTCTCCTTATTGCTCACATGGCAAATACTATTTCAGAGTTCAAATAGCCCTCATTGGCTGACTTAGTTGCTATGCCTATTTATTAGCTGACCTTGTTAACTTGTTTTCCAAGTCAGGAAGCAAGCCAGCTGAATACCTTGGATACTGGTAGGCAGAGGCAGAATTTTTCTTATTATTATTTTCCTCCCCAAAAACTAAGGTGCATTTTATTCTTTCAGAACATTATTAGATGTTCTTACCAAATGGCTGTAATGGGTGCTCATGTAGTCATAAAATGAATAATATGAGGTATACAAAACACTAATTTAAAAGAAGGCAGCCAGTGAGGTATATCTCACCACCATCTGTATTCCCTGATATTTTCTGCTACCTGAAGCTTGCTGTGCATACTTCCAGTAAAACTCTGGGCAGCAACTTCTAGTAGTTTCAGTTTTCAGAAGATGGCTATGTGATGTATACTTTTTAAAACAAAAATGATACTAGAAGTTGGCACTAGAAGTAGTCCACCTGGTCATTCGCAGCGACAAAGAAACAGGAGTAGGCCGGTCCCCAGCCAGCAAGCCCAGTAGCGATTTGTGGTCCATGATGAGTGCAAGGTCACGGCCGTAGAGGTACTCATGGAATGTTTTTACATTGGCCACTGCAGCCAGAGCTTCACGGTCCAGCTGGCTGTAGTTCTGCTTGACAGAGGACAAGGTCCTTGAGTTATAGACTATGGGTGCATCGGTCCCATTGGGCAGTATGTGGCTGAGGACGGCTCCGACACCAAACGGGGAAGCGTCACAGGTTAAAACAAATGGCAGGGTCTGGCTGTACTGGACTAGGAAGGTGTCCGCTGACAACAGTCTTTTCACCGTGGCAAATGGCATGGAACTGTGCCAAGAAACTTAGAAGGAGAATTTAGAGTCTGGATATTGTATTACACAGCTTGTTAACGGACTGGAGAGTTAGTCCAGAGATTCCGATGAAACTCTTGTATTTCTAAGTCTCTTATGGCAGTTACATTATGAACTCTTAGCATGGATTCATGGGGCTAAATTGTGCCACCATAAAAACTTTAAAAAGCAATGATTGCTTTTCTCAAAAGAGAATCGATCATTTCCCTTTTACCTGCTTGTAATGACCATGGGGGTTCCTTGGTACTGTGTTGTTATTTGCAGAATGAGGAGAAGATTCAAATTGAACAGTTCAATTGAATCTTGGAAGTGGCTTTTGATGATTCATGCCACCACTTGTAAAGTGTATGCATACTATAGATCAGTGATGGCAAATCTTTTCAGCACCAAGTGGGGAAGCGTTGGGGAAGCGACCCAGAAAAGGAGCTGCCCAGTGCACAATAAGAACCTCTGATTTCTGGGATGCGCATGTGCACCAGGCAGCTCCTCTTCTGGTTTCTGATGTGCATGCACAATGATCAGCTGGCTGGCAGGCATGCGGAAACTGAAAGACCAGCTTTTCCAGTTTACAGCACTGCTGTGCACATGAAAGCCAGGTGATCCTGCAATTGTCGTAACTGTGAAAAATGGTCATAAGTCACTTCTTTTGTTTGTGTGTGTGTATATATATATATTAGCTTAACTTGAGCACAAGTTCTTTTGTACACTTCAAAGGAGAAGGGTTCTATCTTTTTCTTTCCTTTTCCTTCTCTAGCCAAAATATTTTCCAAGAGCACCTGCAAAAAGCAATTCGTGCCCTTGACTCTTTATCAAATTTTGTAAGCAAGTTGCAAACCCTTCAGTTACAAAGTCAGTTAGATCAAATAGGAATGAACAAAGGATACATTGTTTCAAAGAAGGAACTTCAGACTCTGACTTCCAAATGGCAGATTCCACTTTTTCATACTTTTCTCAATTTTATGGAAAACAAGAATCTTTAATTGACTTTGGTGGGATTTAATAACAAATAGAAGGGAGAATTTGTTAAAATAAAAAAGAGAGTTTTAATTTAAGCCAAAAAATAAGGTGGTAAAAATAGCGGAAATAAAATCAATCCATTCACTTCAAGTGGAGAAACAGGAAACGTTGCAATCACTTCTATCCACAAAGTATCGTTACAAGAAAGAAGAAAAACTTTCCAAGGCAGTCCAATAAGAATTAAATTCACCGCTTTATTTTTTTACTTAAAGGACTAATTTATCTTTTAAAAAAAGTTTCTTTGGGCAATCTTTCTCAGAGTAAAAAAACCCTCATCCAATGGACTCACTTTCACTTCCTTCCGGAGTCGTCTCCAACTTCGTCAGACTGGGGGCTGCCTGTTTGCCGCGGGCTTAAAGTGCTTCCCTTGGGTCAATCAGGGACTTTGTGGTGTCCCTGAGACCAGCAAGGCTTTGTCTTCATGATCACCATCTCTCGGGGATGGTTTAGGTCCTGCTGGACCATCCAGTGGCAAAAGTGTCAACGGCGGTCTCAGACTGACGAGACTGCATGTTGTGTTGTTGCGACGTTGGCTCCTCCTTCCACACTTAACTCATTTCTTATTGGTTACTTTGAGGAAAAAGCCTTGTAAGTAGATATTGTCTTACTTCTCCTTTTGTCTTGGGCCATAGGTACTGACTACGTGTCTCCAAGCGAACTTTAGCTGAACGTTGTGGTTTTGAGCTTTTGACATAAGGACATTTACTGGAACATTTTGTGGTTGAAGGCTGATGACATTTCCCTGTCTTTTTACAAGCAAGCTTTTTATCTGTCCCTTATGCCACATCTTGTTTTTATATTTTAATCCACATTTTATTCTGCTTTACTAGTGGCTTGCCCTCTCAGAGTTGGCAGGAGTGGTCTTGGTGGCTTTCTTTTTGTTTTGGTTGGGCTGTTTACTGGTGGATTGTTTGGCAGTTCCTTGATTGGGACATTGCTTACTTGATTGTTGATCTGATGTCAATCTTTGAGTTAATCAATGTTCATCTGGGTGCTGATTGCTGGTGGGGAGGTGTTTGGTCTTTTTGGCTTGTTGATCATCTCCTTTGCATAGTACATAGATATTGTTTATGTCTAAATGTCTATTGATAGCTAATTTGTCAGAGTGCCAGGCTTTTATAAATTCCCTAGTGTTTTTGGTCTAGGATGGTCAGTGTTTCCCAATTAAAACTATGGTTAAGTCTGTCAATATGCTGTGAAATTAAAGGGTTTTCATCATGTCTTCTGACTGCTAGTTGGTGTTAATGGATTTATTCTGCCAGTCTTTTGCCTGTTTGTCTTACTCAGTGGTTGTTGCAGTCATTATGTTGTGACTCATGTTTTTCTCTTCTGGGACTGCCGAGTCATTTAGTTTACTTAGCTTGTTTTGGAAGGATTTAGTTGGCTTGTGTGCTACACTGATTTCATGTGGCTGTAGTAGTCTGTTGGCGGTATCTGAGATATTTGTGATGTATGCTTGTATTTATTGTGCTGCATTAGATTGAGTGGTCAGGCATTTTATGATAAAGGTGCATGGATATCCATTTTGTTGGGTAGCCACAAAGTTTGGGTAATGAAATGTCTACAAGAAAACAACCAAGCTCAGAGGGCACCAAGGACTTTTTATTCCTACATTTATTCTATGTTATTCTATCTTACTTTTTATTTAATTTTACTTTATTTGCAATGTTATAGTTGTATCTGCTTACATTTTATGATTCATTTTCTAAATGCAGAATGCTGTAACATTTGTCTGTCACACACTTTTAATTATTTCCCCATTTCAGCTACTGATTTCAAAGCATTTCTTTCTTTAGAAAATTTATAGCTTCTAGATCACAAAAAAGTAAATCTAGGCATCTTTCAAGCAGAATATTCAAACACAATATAAAATACACACAAAACACAACGTAAAAACAATTGGCCCTAAATAACAACAAAAACAACGAAAACAAAGGAATAAAAACATAAAAGAACCCCAAGATAGCGAGAGAACAACAAACATTTAGCTTCATACAAGGCTCACTTTTATATTTTCTCCAGTCTTTGCCCACCTATTGTACCCCACATTCATTTGCTTGGCTCAGTACTAGCTGGAGGCTGGTTGACATTGTTTATTTCTTTGCTGTCTTTTGAAGTCTTTAGCTGCTTTAGGTATTCTATTCCGCTGACCAACATTCTATATTCATCCTGTAAAAATCTTGGTTTACCAACACCTGGACTCTGGAAGACTCTGAATCTTCTAACTTTCTATTTCCATTACTGGGTCGTATGGCTGCTTCTGGTAGCATTGTAACCATTTTGCTATTGCTGCACCTGATGATTGCTCACAGGTGGCTGCTCCTCTTGCTAGAAACTGCTTCCCTTTGCTTCCTTTGGCTTATTCTATTTCAATTCCTTCTGCTCTTTTCTTCCTTTTCCTCTCTTTTCCTCCTTTGATTTTTCATTTCTTCTATCTTCCTCTTCCTTTTTCCTCAGCCATATCACTTCTTCAACTAACTCTCTTACTGGGCACATCAAATAATACCCATTATAAGATAGAGGTGATTTAATGAATAAATGTCCTTAGCAAATTTGTAATTAATTATTCTTTCTGAATAAAAAAAATCACTGTGAATCTGTTTTTATATTATATTCATTTTTCTTGTCAGTAGGTGGGGATATAACCTCAGCAATGTGCTATTCAGCAGCATTTGATTTTTACGCCTGTATTGGCCATCTGAAAATTAATTAAATCTAAACATTCTTTGCAGCAATTAGTTGAGAGGGGTAAGTCTGCTTACTCTTTAAGTCAGGAATAACAAATATTCTGATAAAACATAGAGCCTTACTTTCTTATTTGAAGTAATTCTTCTAATTCACATGAAATATAGCATTAAATAGTTTAACGTTTAACAATATTAATATGTTATTAAAGCTTATTTAGTGACCTTGTAAGGGGCAAGATAAGGTTAATCTTATTCTGAAAATGAATTTCAAACATTAATGACAGTAACACTGCATGCATAAATAGCTACAATTAGCAGGGGGTGGCGTGGACAGAAGAAAGGAGGAATAAGGGGTGACTTTGCCTCATTCTTCTTTATGGAAGAAAGGAGGGTCAAGCTAAATGCCTGTCTTAACTATTGAGTTCAATTTGGGAGCAAGAGCTCTACTCCAGCTTTACCGAGTTTGCAATGGAGAGCACAGAGATAGAAAAGTTAGATAATTCTATACAAAGAATGCTGAAATAAGTTGTTGTAATCTTGAATCTATGGCATATAATGGGATTCCATAATAAGGAAAACACCTCTGTGAATATTGTCCAATTTGTTCAACTCCTTGCTAATCCTGAATCTATAAGTTTCATAAAGTTTCTTGGAATCTATCTATCTAGATCGAGGTGGGTATCCTATAACCTCAGGGCTGCCACAACTCCCAAGATTGTAATTGGTATAATTGTTATAATGTCACAGTAGTTTCCCATCATTTTTAGGTGTAAACAAATTGAAATTGCAACATAAATCAAAAATAGAATAGCTTATGTAAAAAGACAAAAAAAAAAGTACCCAAATCCCTAGCCCAACAAACATGGTCCTTAATCACCAAAACATGTTCCTTTTCTATGTGAACATGGCAAAATATTGATACGCACAGATATCGTAAATGTGTGCAGAAGTGCACTGTGTGTTTTTCACTGGGCATAATGGAGTAGCATTTTACAAATGTATCATAAAAATCATACTTAGCCATTCTCCATCTACCAACTGCACTCACCAATCTGGATCCACATTCAAAAGCCACTTGAAATTAAAATACTATATCTAATCCTTTAATCAAATTCTGGTTTTCATCAGATTACTACGGTAACTCAAAACTGTCTATTTTACTTAGTCCGATCACAGCATGGCCACAAAAATAATCAGTTGGGCTATTTTCCTTGGAATGGGGGGGAAATTAATATCTTTTTATCAATCTTGTTGTTATTATGGTTAATTTTCAATTCAGCACACAGTCTGGGACTGGTAAAAACAGTCAGAGTCCTAACCAAGGACTGAATAACAACTTCTTCATCTTCCCTTAATGCAACATCTTGTCTTATGTTGATAGGTCCAAATATCACGCAATAGCCTGTCAGTAGCCTGTCACCACACCAAAGTCTCAATTATCTATGACCTCAGAAAACCAGCTTAGAAATGGTTTGCTCAATCCTAGTGTTGCTCCTCAGGGGAATGCACTAGTTAGAGTTCTTTATGTTCCACAGTTTGTCAATGTTCCATTTAGGTAATCCAGGAAGATTTCCAAATATCTCCTTAAGTCACTCTGTAAATTCAATCATAGATCCTGGCATTTAAAAGTTGCTTTCTTTAGATGTCTTCCATAATCTCACATTTAAACCTCCAATAATCATGAAGTCGACAGATATAGAACAGTAGATAGCACAGCAGTCCTCCAGGTGTTATTTATTTCCATTTTTCCCCTTTGTCTTATCAGTACTTCCCAAGGTTATAGGAGTTTAGCATATATTTCATTCACCAGTAGATTGAGCCTTCAGCTTAAATTTCAACGTTGCACAAAATCTAACATATTTATTTCAGATTTTTTTTTAAAATAGTCAATATTTAGACAAATAGTCCCAGCATTTTAAAATTCTTTACCAACATAATGCCAATAAAGTTTAAAAATTTAGTTCATTTTCTTTCAGGTCTATAATTTTTCTCTCTGTAATTATTCACCACTTTGACAAGCATTTCAAAGAATCTCTTTTCCAAGGTTTATTTTCTTTAGGGTTAGGTTCTAGGTTTTAAAAAAAATCACCTCACCTAGTTCCAATCACTGTTCATCTACACTACTCCAGCACATTCTTTGTTTCTTCGGCTGCCCCAGATTCATGGCAGCCATAATGGCTGCCTCTCCTTTTCATCATTGGATAGGAGAGAATCCCTGGGTTCAGCTGAAGAGCTGCTGCTCTTTGTGACCTGCAGAGTGCCCCTCTGCAACTTGAAGGGTGCCATTTCTTTGTCATCCCTATAGGGTGACTTTAGCCCCTTAGGGGGCCCTTCAATGAGGAGGATTTGGTGCAAGTTTAAGGAGTCCGGCTCCTCGTGTTTGATCTCACCACGACATCAAATTGGTGTAGGCTGTTCCTTTGCAAAGTCAAAATATTTAGGTCTAATAAGTTCAAAATTCCCATATATCTTAGCAGCCCTTTGGGTATTGCTTCAAAAGTTCCTATTACTATTGGTACAACCATTGACTTCTTCTCCATACTTGCTCAATGTCAATTTGGAAATCAATATATTTTTTTAAATCTTTCTCCAAAAATGACTTTTCAAGTTAAGGATAACTGCTAGGGAAAGCAGAGAACAGGAAATATTTCTGTATATTTTTCCTTTGTAAATCAATCTATTTAAAGATCCAAATCCAGAGCAATTAAAATGGTAAATGCCTAGAAATCATTCTGACCTAACCATTTTGAAAATATTTTTTACCACTTATATTTAGCAAAAAAAAAAAAAAAAAAGGAGAAGAGTTCTTGGCAGGGTTTTTAAAAACCTTTTAAAGAAAGTAATTTACCATTCTTTAAAAGAGGGAAACAGATTATATTTTCTCCATTGGAATGTGTTTATTTTTTCTTCCTCAAATTTTGAAGTCAAGGCACTTAAATCCGTATTCTGCTAACATATGGAATTGGTTGCCCAAGGCAACAGGCAAGCTGACCTTATGTTACTGATTTTATTTCCCTTATATTTTTGCATAAAATATTTAACTCAAATCTCTGTAGTGTTTTCAATTTTAAAGTAAAAGTATTCAAAGTAATTAATAAAACCTTAGTTAACCCTTTTATTTATTATCAAAATATATCACCATATTTTAATCTTTGCATTTATTTTATTAATCTCTAAATTGCCTAAATCTTAAAAAGAGTAGCCAAACAGCAAAATCATGAAGCCAAGGCAGAGGTAGGAGCCACTTTGGCCTAAAAGGACAGGCTGTTCCATAGGAAGGGACTTCCTTAGGGAATACCCACTTTCAGTTCAGTTCTCACTGTAGTGAGAGTGAGAATTTAATGGAGACATTTAGCAATGGATTCAATTGAGATAGATAGAAGTAATCTGAGAAAGATGTTGTATTATGTATTATAGGGCTGTATAGATATGTATTATAGGGCTGTATAGATAGTAACCCACACTTAATTGCCTTTGGAAATATACCAGTAGATCGTGCAGCACTTACCGCAAAGGTATTACATGACATTAACTATATTTTCCTGTAAGCATGTGAACCGGTTGAAGTGTTCTCCATGGCAGTGATTTGTGGTTTATAGTACTTAAATGGAAGATAACTAGGCTACAAGCATGACTGCCTTTAGAATATCTTGTTCTAGAGTTGCAATTCATATACCAACTCAAGTTGGACAAAGAGCTACTTGTCCATAGCTTCTACTTGCTTTTCCAGTAGGGCCCCTAAACCCTGGAATAGTCTGAACAGAAGCCTACTCAGAACCAAAAATAGTATAATCCTAGAATCAGAAGGCAAACTTTTAATAAGGTAACTATATAAAGCAACCAAACAATAACAATTTATTCACAATAACAGAATTCCAAAATTCAATGAAGACATTCAATGCTGTCAGTATATTAGACTCCCCAAATTGTTGTTTCGCTTTTCCAATTGTGCTGGAGAATAATTTCTATTAGTGCCATTTGAAGATCAGTGGCTAGATAGATACTTTGACTCAAATAAACTGAAAACAGTACTTGGCTATCATTAATTTCCATCTATCTATTTTGTAGGAGGAGTAGCAGAACAGGGGAGTAAAGTTTAAAAGAGGGAGCCATCTGGAATCCCTACATAGTCGCAAGTAGACTAAGTCCAATCATCCTTTGGATTTTGTGGTCCCTTATCTAATTCTGAACAGATGTTTTTAGTTGAGAAGATTGCTGTGCATAGGCTGTTCAGCAATAAATCACTTTACTTGAACCTACATGTGTAGATCTGGTCTTTTGAGCCTGACAATTTCGCTATCTAGTGCAGGAAAATGAAGTTATATCGGTAATGGTTAGTTAAACAGACTAGTATTTATCACCTACAGCAGACTACCACTTAAGTGTACTGCTTTGGCATACATAAAATTGATCGTTGAATACATGCAATGACCTGATTTGATACCAACTGCATGACAGACAAATGTATGCTCAAAATAGTTTCAAGAATGAAATGGAGCACCAAATTGCCAGCTCTGCAAAAAAGCAATCTATCTGTTATTTAGAAAAGAGAAAAGCATATGGAACCATGTATTGTATTATCAGAAACAGAAACTGCAGAAAACGTCTATGTTTTTCCTAACCCATCAGCCTTTTCTCTGAAGAGAGGTCACACATATATCATAGAGATTTAAAAATCTTTGTTTCTGCTGAAGCTCTCTTCTACTGTCTATAAAATGTTTTTAAATGCTTCAAATAAACAAATACATATGTTATATTCATTTATTATTTATTAATCAGATTCGTAAATCACTCATTTAAGTGACTCAGCAAGTTAAAAAAATCATAAAATCCTAAAGAACTAGACAAAGTTAAAAAGATGAAGACAGCATCCTCAAGCTATCAACCACTCCCAGGGTTGCATATCACTCTTGGATTCCTATGCTACTTGACAGAACCGAGTCTTAATACTCTTGTAGAAAGCCAGAATATGCCCTGACACTGAGAAGTAATCTTAATGTATGTAATTATCAGGCACATAAAATGTACTAAATGGCAAGATATTTGTATGATTTACAAGTCTAGACCAGCGCAGATCTATTCCTCAATTAGTTTTATTGATTTCCAGGAATCAGAATTGCGAACTGAACTTTCACAAAGTTGCCAGACATACAAAATGGTTAATGTCCTGCTATCAAAATAACCTTTGTTATTTTCCTTGTGTTTTACTTATAAATAGCAATCTATATATACTGTATATATATATATAAAAATGAAATGCCACTCATATGACATCATGAAATCTCCAGAACCATAAAGCCTACAAACTTGAAATTTTGCATATATGTTCCTCTTGGCTTCTAGGTGCTCGCTAAGAAAGGATTTTTAGAAATGACCATCAGATCATTATATATATTATATATTATTATTAATTATATATTATTATTAACACACTCTGATTCTAAGGAGTTAGATGTTCTACTCCCCCTCTCAACCTGAAAATACCTCTGTTCCAACTGCCACTTGGGCGTAGCCAGCATGTGATTCATCTGGCCTGCAAACTGGGACCAATGGGGCCAGCTTGAGGGAGAAAAGAGAATAAGATAGGAGAGGAGAGGCTTCTGTGAGACAAGCCTGAGGGAGAAAAGGGGAGAGGAGAGGCTGATCATAACTACTCATTAATTTCAAGCTGTAAGTGTCGATTATCAAGCCCGATCAAGTTTTGTAGCAGAGTAGGGGTATTCAGCTAGCATATAATATTTTGGTTTCATCCAAATGAAATCTTATTATGTAATTATTGACTCATTCATAGAATTTTGTTAGAGTCGGGTAGGAAGAAAAAATAGTCCACCACTATCATTTGTATTTATAACCCTATCTTTTCCTACAGCTTCATTCATATATTTTTTCTTTCTAAAAATCTTGTAAAGAAGGTAAGATTTTAAGAGGTGGTAAAAGAAATCCTCTAGAAGATCTGAAAGTCTACTTTAAAGGTATGATCAACTGATTCTTGATCGGTCTTGAAAAACTGTGGCTTTAGAAAGATAGAACTGTTAAAAGTAAGCTATGAAAATAATCTTCCAGATTGCAAAAAGAGATGACACAATTGTTTAAGAGGTGAACCTTTCTACATGTCTGCATATTCTTGCATCCTGATATGGGAAAGAATGTCGCCTGAACAACATATATTCAAATGCACTCTTGCTTTTCTTCTATAACTATTACTTTTGACCAGTTTACAAGAAAAGGAGGAAAACCAATTCACTATCATTATGTTGGGCAGTAATCAAGAATCACCCTGTAATTTGAATGATAATGTGGCTGGAAATACCACACTAAGTAGCAATTGCTATTTAAGGATAAGAAAAATGTCCCAATTCCCCAAAATCAAGTGTTTGTCAAAGCCTATCATTCAATAGGAAACTGCTATCGCATTGGCTATAAGCCGCAAAATAAAATGAAGGAAAAAGAAGTTGCTTCATTTTGAATATCCTGTGGTATAGGCATATAAATGTGATATATAACTGGTTAAAGTTATATGGAAAAATAGTTCTTAGTGCTTTGTAGTGACACAAATATGCTGTTACATTTTGTCCTGCTTACTTTGCACACAGTAAGTTTTTTTTAAATATAAATCAAATCCTGAATATATGTTCCTATCTCTTTTCATACTCATGTCACATCATAACTTAATGATATGTCTTCATTCTTATTTTCAGATAATTATATTTAATTTTAAAATAATTTAAAATCAGAATTATCCATCCCCCCAAGATCAGAAATTTATTAGACTCTTTAAAGTTGAATTTGAAGAAGGTTGGTTGCTTTCATTTCAACTTTGCTGTGTGGCAATGGAAACCTCTTTCTGATTTCAGTTACTGTTGTGTTCACTTAGAAACATTACTGGTAAATGAGCAGTTTCAGGAATCAGAATTATTCCATTTACTTTCATGGCCTATTCCTAAATAAACAGCTGTAATGGGAAGCTGGAAGTGGAGGAGGGAAGGAGGGAAGAGAATGACAAAGGGAAGGATGGATGGATGGATGGATGGATGGATGGAAGAAAGGAAGGAAGGAAGGAAGGAAGGAAGGAGAGAGAGAGATTTCTGATCTCCCTGCTAGCTTCCCAATGGGAAAATTGGCAGGAAATCGAAAATCACTTCTGCTGCTTTTTTTTTTTTTTGCATATTTGTCATTCTATTTTTCTGTATAGGTTACCTCTCTAAAATGATAACCCAACTGGTCATAGGTTGTCTAGTATATACTAATTTGAATACAATTATTTAGTGTACACATTTATATTATATTTTTTATCAGAGAGTCTAATACTTAACTCCTCCCCAAGGCAAACAAATTAAAGGCACAAAAACAAAAAGGAGTACAGGCAATAGCAATAGCAATAGCAGTAGACTTATATACCGCTTCATAGGCCTTTCAGGCCTCTCTAAGCGGTTTACAGAGAGTCAGCATATTGCCCCCAACAATCTGGGTCCTCATTTTACCCACCTCGGAAGGATGGAAGGCTGAGTCAACCCTGAGCCGGTGAGATTTGAACCGCTGAACTGCTGATCTAGCAGTAGCCTGCAGTGCTGCATTTAACCACTGCGCCACCTTGGCTCTTAGGCAGACAAACAGGCTGACAAACAGGCAAGATTTATCTTCCCTGTGAAACAAATGTATTTTAGATAATAAAAGCTTCGCCAACTATCAAAAGGGAAAAAAAATCATTATCTTTTGGCAATAAGAAATTCCCTCTTCTGAATAATATTTCTTCAACCTCTAACAAAACCGCTTGGGTGAAAAAGTCTGATTTTGATCAGCAAGGATGTACAAATGTTGAAACACTACCACAAAACAAAACAAAACCATGATATTGATCCTTGTGAAAATGATTATATGCTTTTGGCAACACTGTAGAAACTTCAGAACAGATTCTTAAATAAAATCTGTTTGGAATATATATAATAATGTGAGCCAATTCTGAAAAGTATTCAGACTTTTGGAAAGATTATTGCTCTACCTCAGATTTAGTCTTTTGTTTGGTATGTATTAACCTAACTGTAGAACTGAGGTAGTGGTAGGAGTAATTTCAATTTCCAGAAGGGAAGGGACTGATTGTCATGCTGTCTAAATAGAATTTCTATACTATGCTTAGAATGAAAATCCTACTTAGCTAGTATTATATTTAAAAAAAAACAATAATCACACACACAGACACATATGCCTGTGGCAAAAGAAAGCAAAGGAACTACCAATAATCACAGAAGCCTTGCATGTAAGCCCAAAACAAATGGAGCAGCATTTAAACATCACTGGCACTGACAAATTCAGAACCAGTCAATTGCAAAAGGAAGCTTTACTCAGAACAGTGTACATTCTGCAACAATACCCCTAACATCATTAAAACATCCACATCTACCTCCCAGGTCCTTGGGAAGGACTTGATACGTGGACAAAAATGATAAATCCAGTCTGAACATCTGACACTCTCTTCCCCCTCCCTCTCACACACACTGAATTGAATACTTTATTTGACCAAGTGTAATTAGACACAAGGAGTTTGTCTCTGGTGCAAATTCTCAGTCTATGCAAAGCAATAGAAAGTACGGATAATGATAATCATCATCATAATACCGATAAGAGAGTGGAGTAAAGAAGATAATAGAAGAATAAATATTAATACTACAGCCAAACTACATGGGTAAATACACATAGATTTTAGACAGTGTTATGAAAAACTAAGTCTTCAGCAGAGTGATGGCACAAGAGGGAAAAAAAACTATTTGCGTGTCCTGTTTTGTTATGCAGTGCCCTACAGAATCGTTTCAAGGCGAGGAGTTGAAAACAGTTTATGTCTAGTATGTTAGGGGTCTGCAGATATCTTTTCAATTCTCCTGACCTATGCAATATCCATGGGAGACATATTGGCTGCAACTGTTTTTTCTGCAGTCCTAAATATCCATACTAACCTCTCAAAGATCTTCATAATTGTAGATGTCAGAGCAACCTGCCTGTATTCATTCAGCTCCCTCATGGAGGATTTCTTAGAAACTAGAATGATGGCAGAGCATTTGAAGCAAGAAGGGACATAGCACAATGATTTATTAATAACTCATGTTAATATGGGGGCCAGTTGTTCAGCACAGGCTTTCAAGCAAGAAGGAGTCACTCTGATTCTGGTTCTTTTCTGACCTTTTGTCTATGAAACAGACTCAGAAATCTTTTTCTAACATAATCAGAGGTGGG
The DNA here is from genome assembly GCF_009769535.1 of Thamnophis elegans. Taxonomy (NCBI): domain Eukaryota; kingdom Metazoa; phylum Chordata; class Lepidosauria; order Squamata; family Natricidae; genus Thamnophis; species Thamnophis elegans. The sequence goes on from NC_045549.1 coordinate 54,211,839, forward strand.
GGGGCAGAAGAACAGAAATCGGTGTAAAACATTGACTACTGTTGGTATATTTGAAGTGGGGTAAGTGTCCTCCTCTTCACATTCAGGTCATCTGCAGTTGACGATTCTCTTCAGGAATGGAGGGAGGTCTGCTGTAGCTAATGATGTTCTTCAGGCTTCACCACACAGTTGCAGATTCATTAGCCGAGAACAGATTTCTCAGCTTTTCAGAGTGGCTTCTCTTTGCTAACCTGATTTCCCTTGTTGATATTCCTGGCCTGATCATACAAGGTCCTACCTTCTTTCTTGTAGGCCTCCTTTTTGGCATAGCAAGGCTGCTTGATCTTAGCTATAAACCAAGGCTTATTGTTGTTATATATACACAAACCTTTTGTCCTCACAATGCTAACATATGAGGTCACAGTCTCAATAAATTCATTTAAGTACATTGAAGCAGCTTGAAAAATACTCCAGTCCATGGAATCGGAACAACCTGTATCTTTTACTTTGCCTCCTCAGTACAGCTCTTCACTGTTCTTACCTCAGGTTTTTGTACAAGGGGCGAAATCCTCCTGGTTCGGGCTGGTTCACCCAAACCAATACGGATGATAGGCCATGGTTCTCCGAACTTGGGGTAAAAATCCCTGGTGGCCCCACACTCATCTGGTTGCCGGGTCACATATTTGCTCACTCACCACTTCCGGCCATTCGGCGGTTTGCTTCTGACCGCTCGTGGTTTGCTTCTGGCCCATGCACCTCACCCACCCCCTATATAAGGACCCTTTGCTATGTGGCTATCTACTTGGTTCGCCAACGCCTGCTCAATCAGAAGCCTTAATCAGAAGCCTTGCCTAAAAATCGTCTAAGAAACCTCGTTGAGGGCCGGTCACTCAAAAAGGTAAGCATTGCTAGTTGTGGCCTAGCATCCCCCCTGGGTCCCCGGGCTCCCCTGCCTGGCCTGGCTAAGCCACTTGGCTAACTACCAACTTTCCCCCCAGCCTCCAGCTTGCTTACCTTCACTCGTCAGACGACTCCCAAGCTGCCTTGCTGTTCGAAGAATGCCTGCCTTGCTGTTTGCCTGCTCAGGTGCTTTTGAAATCCTTCAGCTTGCAGTCTGCAATCCATCTCTTCGGCTAGCAACTGAATCTGCCTGCCTGCCTGCCTTGTGCCTTCAATTGGGTAAGTAAGTAGGTTTTTCTTTTACTTTTTTAAAAAAAGGTTACTTGGGTTTTTTTAGGATTTCTTTTTTTTAGGAAATAAAATAATATTTTAAAATTTGTGCAGCTTTCTGAGATATTGTGTGTTTCTGTAGTGTTTCACACTCACTACATAAACACACAAAATCACACCAAGCTGTATGTGAGATTTTGTGCTTGTGATTGTTGGTTTTGTGAGTTCTCTGTGACTGAGTTTCCTGCTTGTTATTGTAGGGGTCATTTTGTGTGCTTTTACATTGTGCATGAGTTGCACAATGTTGCATTGTGAGTAACTTGCACAATGTTGTGAGTCAGTTGTGTTGTTTTTGTGTAAAGTGTGAAAGTTGTTCTGTTCTGTTACTCTAACTACTAACCAAAACTCCAGTTTCTTTCCTCTACTACCATTGATTTTAGTTTTTGTAGCAGATGAACATAATTATTTTACAATATAGAAAAAAAATAATAAAAAAAGGGAACTGACTTTGTGAAGACTAGGGAGGGACTTATTGTGAACCATGAAATATTAGTGATAAAATGCTAGTTTATTTGAACTTATTCACAATCAGTTGTGTATCACCTAAGCCAGTTTTCTCTACTGGTTAAGGCACCAGGCTCAAAAATGGAAGATCATGAATTCAAATCCTATGTTAGCTATGAAAATTGCTGAGCTTAAGCCAGTCACTCTCTCTCATCCCCTCCGACAAGGTTCTTATGGCAAACTACGAGCAGGAACATTGTGTTGGATATATTTGCTGCTTTGAGTTATTTGTAAAAATAATAATGTGGGTCACAAATAAATAAAAAATAACAAGATGTATATCATAGCAACACAATCAATAGTAATGCCTTAGCTAGATGAGAGCAAACTGAAGTTTATCAGTTTGCGTTAATCTTTAGCAAACAAGTAATCAAATAAAGTCTCCTTAAAGACTATTTTGTGTAATAGGAATCCACACAGATAAAATTTATTTCCCATTATCTACTATTTTTCTCCTGTTAATGACCAGATTTCTTCCTGATCAAACTGTAGTGCTAGAGGCATTCCTATGGATCTCTCTTCATCCATCCTTGATTTTTTCTCCATGGCTTCTGTATGTACTAGTTTTAATAAAACTGTACAATCTGAGCCTAATTTGCTCCATCATCTGTAGTGTTTCATTTCATGTCAGTGCAATGACTACTTACTCAAAGGGTCACTGGGATCAGTCCTTGTGGAGCTCCGGTGGAATTGGTATTTCTTTTGTATACATTTCCCAGTCAAAGGCTCCACGCATGGCATCCCCTGCTTGTGCCTCATACCCAAAGTGATTGTGGTCAATGACATCGATCATAGGACATACAATAGTTTTATGGTTCAGTGCAATCTGGTCTGAAATATGAAAACAGAAAATACAAAAACAGCAAGACAGTCAAGCCATTTATCACCTTACCAAAAAAAAAAAAAAAAGAAGCCCTTGGGCTTCTTCTCTCTTCCTCTGCTTTACTATTTTTCGAATCGGAAGATTGCTTAGGCAAGTCCCCATGGCCCTAGAAGCATTTCAGTTTTCATATCTTCATCCAGGCTCAGTCTTGTCTGGGCTTGAAGTACTTTGCACAATGATTAGAAGCAATTATAGTTCTTCAAAGAGAGAAGCGTCCCAGTGAGACCATC